>NW_027286874.1:109397953-109600453 GCF_022747635.1 Hetaerina americana
TGTGTGGAATTACAAAGTCAATTATTTCATTACATTTCAACTATTCTTTTTAATTAATAAGAGGAAAATTAGTAATATTATGAGCCAGGGAATCAATAGTTTTGGTGAAGAAATGCTGTATTATATTTTGTACCAATGTTTAGTTGATGTCGTCTACCTAAGCTCACAAAAACTACATAAGCTACAGAACTTTATTTTTTTTCAAGCATGTTGAAATTTGGCCAATTGACATTTGAAATGGATATTATTATTATTGTTGTTGTTATTTTTATTATTAGCTTTGCTTTCTTATTAATTTGAAAGCTTTCGCAAAATATTTATCTAGGAAATTTCTCACTTTGTAAAAAGTGTATGATTTTCTGTATATATAATTCAGACATGAGCTTACATTTCCATAATTTCGAAATGCATGGGATTCACTCAAACTGCTTTAATGAGGAGAAGGATGTTCAAAGAGGAATTTACTTTATTTTTTCATCTGTGATAATAGAAGGCTTCAACTTTTTGTAGAAATGTGATGGAATGTTTGGAAAAATATTTCTTCAAAATACAAAATTTTCTGGATTTTGCAATTTGGCTCCACATCAGGGTGTGTTTCAAAATGCTCTCTCTCAGGATACTGATTTATTCAGGGAGATAGCATGAATTATTGAGTGTTGGATGAATTTTTAAGATTTGTTAATTAGCTTTGTTAAATGTGTTGTTTAGTTGCTAATTTCTGCATTTAATTGTGATTTACAGCCATTTTACAGCAGTTTTAAAATCAATTTTGGCATTTTCTCTAGGAAAATTGAAGCCCATATTCCATATGATTTTTCATGGAAATAATAGCCATGAGGAAATTTTTTCTTGAAATCTCAGACCTTGTCTATATTGCTGAGTAGAAAAATGTTAAAAAATTAAGTTAATTATTTATGTGCGTTGGAAAATTGAGAGAATCCTTTGCTACTGCTGAAAATTTGCCATGTCTCTGATGTAAAGGTAAAGTGAACTTGTGATTTTGTTGATGTTAAATCTGTGAAGCTTCCTGTGAACAAGAGATATTCAATCGAAATGGATGGAATGTACCTATATTGTAAGGGTTTCATCATGCTTTTTTTTGCATGTTCTACAATGGTTACATTTCCTCTGTGCCTATTTTCCGCTAAGATTTTTGTGAAACTGTGTTTTGATGTTAGGTAAAAACGTGCTTTATGAGCTTACTGATCAAAGAGAATTGTGGACGGTTTCGATTGAGACATGTTCAAAAATTGGCAGTGTAATAAGTGTTGTAATAAACCAGACAATAATATCCTGTAGGGAGATGTATCATAGAATTTTGTTGGTGGAATTGTATTTTAATGATGACAATAATATCATGATGACAATATCTTGTTATGTGCCATCAGTGATGTACCTACTTTTTAGCTCTTGGTGCTGTGAAGGTAATTAGATATTGTTGTGATTTTTCCTAATTAAATGGTCATGATTATCATTCTGGGCATCAGATGCTCATATTGTGATTAAAAATTGGTGTAGTATATCAGGGTGCTCCAGGTACATCAGAATTTGAATCAGGTACATTGTTGGAATCTGCAACATGCAAGTGTTGATTTTGTTGTTAATATTCCATGTTTTTAAAGTTTTTAAGTCTTTTATATCTAAGTATACATTTAAATTTGGGAGCATAAGGTTTTATGACATCATTTTAGCAGAAATATTGAAGATTTTATTAGATTTTTGGTAAAGATTAACAAATTGCATGTTACGTAGGCTTTTTTATATGGCTATTTAGGAAGAAGTGAAAATAAGGCCTGAAATGTTTGTTTCTGTTGCCTTCTCTTATTTACCTTGAAAAGTTAAAAAAGGTTAATGAAATGCGGATATTATTTCTTTGAATGTGTAGTCTGCTTTCTTTGTATGCCTACTTAGATTTATGCTGTAATGATTGCTTATGTATTCATTTGCATTTTTCTTGGTTTTATCTGATGGATGTCTTCACAAATTTGAACTGCAAATTTCTCTGGCTGCGTGATTGAAAAAAGTGGGTATGAGTATAAGTGATCTTCTGTTTATAAGGAATTAATTTTTCACATTTGTAAAAGTTGATGTCATCAATAAGATGTATGAGAGACTTCCTAACAACTGTACTAATTATGTCCAGTATTATTCCCTTTTGTGCATCACTGTGAAATGAAGTTTCTTTAAAAAGATTCACTTCAAACCATTACTTGATTGCACTCAGTGGAATAAAAATTATGACTTTGAGCACATGGATATGTATAATAAAAACATGTTATACATAATTATGCGAATTATTAATGAATTTTTTGAAATACTGTAGTATTGGAAATTTGTCTCATTTTCGCCACACCTGTCAAACTTGCCTGACATCTTCAAATTGACTAAGATGGCAGAAAGATTTGTCTTCAATGGCCCCCTGGACAATATGATAATGGAAATGTCATATTTTTTATCCAAGCGTCTCCCTGACTAAAATTCCACCTGAAAAATCATTTGCTTGCCATATGCAACTCGAAAACATCCACTATCTCTCCTGTAACTTCTGTCGTGTCTTCTACCCAGGTGAATGAACCACCACCATTTCCCTCAACATGAATGACCACCACTAAATCTACTGCCTTCCTTAATTATCCCATCCCTTAGGGTTTGGTGGAAGAAGGGACTATTAGTCTCAACCTCGCCCAATTAAGTCAATAAATAAATCCCTTCTCTCATTGCATTCCACAACATCCTGTGACAACTGCTTGTCTTATTCAGTGATTGAACCCCCCCTGACTCTACCATCAGCGTAAAGATGAGAGCACATGACATGGCACACATATGGGTACTTGAACTTTTTTTATCCTCCTGGCCTGAATATCTTCCACTAAAACAAGGGAATAGATGTCATCAGCTCTCACTTCTTTGCCCGTCCCTCCATCATATCTTACACTCTACCCTATACCCCTTCCCCACATTCTGTTCTCTCCAGTCTTCTCCCATGAACAGCTGTATGAAAATGACACTACTACTGAAAGTGTGAAACATGTTTGCAATTATCCATTTGTTGTTTCTGCTTGGTTAAATTTTGAAACAGAGTTTGTACTTATATTGGTATATTGTGTATGTATACCTGTATTTGTTTATTCATTTATATTCATTATTTATGAGTTATATGTATTATTTTTGTGTGTGTACATTCAAACACAAAAAACTCACCATATGGGGAACAAATATTCATTCGCGAGGTTATAGATATAAGGAAAAGAAATGGGAACACACGTAAAAGACAAACACAGGAGAGGTGAGGAAGGCATAATCAAGAAGATTATTAGTGCAAAAAATATAAGCTTGACTGGGATTTGAACTTAAGATCTTTTGACTTTCTGGGCCGATGCTCTAAACACTTGAGGTATCAAGGAAAATGTAATTTACACTGACATCTGTGAAGGGTTTAGTGCCCTAATTCTCATATATATAAATAAATGTTAGGCCAGGGGGTAGCATTGGGGAGCTGTTTCATTTGTTCCTATCCCTTTTCTTTATATCCATTTCCATGTGAATGAATATTTGTTCGCCATTTGGCAGGTCTATGTTTTAAATGTGTATATATAAATCTATATATATATAAATATATATATATATACACAGTTATATGTATAAATCTGTGTGTGTGTGTATATATATATATATAAGGCAAGGTAACAAGAGTTCACAAAAGACCACGTTTGTTTCAGTAAAGTGTGGGCGATTCTGCGCAAAATGGATAGAGAATTGATCAAATTCATAGATAAATTGTCTACCCAACTTTTCGACTTGGCAGATTACGGGGAATCTAACATAATAGCTCGGAATCTCGGACGTATTTCGAACAGTTTTAGTCCAAAGTTTAATATAACTCTCCTCATTCAAAAGGCCACACAAAGTACAACCTCAAAAATTAAATCTCCTCTGAAATAATCAACAGGAAAAAAAAGTTTCCAGCTAATTTATGAAGCTGACGAAATTAAGCGTTATGAAAGTGAATAAAAATTTGTGGGTGTTACAGAAACTGAACTCTTTATATATTTAAATTTAACTTTTCACCACTGTCGAAAAATTGAAACTAATGCGGTTTTAATCTACAGAAACACTAAATTAAAACAAATTTGCCAATATTAAAAAATTAAAAAATGCCAAAAATGTTAGCATAAACAAATGGAAACAAAAATATTAGAAAAAAGAATATGCCAAAAATAATAAAATAAAAATTTTAAATGTAAAAGTGAATAAAATGAAATAAGTAAAAAAATGAAGTAAAATGGAGACAAATTAATATAAAGAGGAAACTTGTTAGAAAATGAAAAAGTGGAAATGTATTATATTTCAACTAAATTTCCGAAGCTCCAAGTTTCCGCTGATAAGGGCTTAAGAGACGATGTCTCTCCGATCAGCTGATAATCAGAGCAGGGCAGTGTTGCATTCTCCCCTCATCCTAGTCTTCGCTCTCGTCCAACCTGAAAATATTCAGCGAGCTCGAAAATGCATCCGTTGAAACGGCGAAATTGTACGAAGAGACTCCGAATATTCCTAAGATTAGAATAAATCAAAGAGTAACAATACGCAGTTATCAGGGAAGTGGAGCCGGAGCATTTTGCTCGAGTCCACTTTGAAATATAGCGCCGCTTCAGCAGAGAAACAACCTTCCCAGAAGAGAGAAAACTGAAATGCTCAGTATTCGCAAGGAAAATTAAAATCCAAATTAACTTATTCTAAAATAATACAAAAAAGGCAAATAAATTCTTAATAATGGCTCCCATACTTACGAAAGGTTTCTTAGAAGCGTTCAACAACAGAGATCGTAATGAGAGGAATATCGAATTGAAATGTTTTGGAACTCCCCATAACATGATGCTTTCACTATTCACAGAATCACTAGTATAACATATGATAAAATTCTAAGTAACTATTAATCATCAAATCCAATCAATTGGCTGCTTCGTTTTTTACGCCGAATCTAGAAATAATATTTAAGAAGTCGCTGGTAGATCACAAGGTTCCCAGAGATTGGAAAACGGCTAACTTATCACCAATATTTAAAAACGGAGACAAGGAGGAACCGAGTAATTACAGACCTATTTCCCTCACATCCATTTCGAGCAAGGTTATGGAGCATATAGTTGCTAGTTCGATCGTGAGACACCTCGATAAACAGGAGTCATCAATGAAAAATCAGCACGATTTCCGAAAAGGTAGATCCTGCGAGAGACAACTGCGCTTTTTGTTCATGATATTCTTATTTCGAGAGAGACGACAACATTCTACAAATCCAGCTCCTCTACGCTGCACGCGAACCAATTCGACAATTAATCCAACGTCATGAGGAGGATCCCATACACTTGCAGCATATTCTAAATGAGGCCTAACCATGAGAAAGATAACAGTTCTCTTTGTCCTTTTCATTACATTTACCGAGTACTCTTCCAATAAATCCTAATTTGTTGTTAGCTTGTCCACATATTCCCCGTATGTGTTTCACCCAGGAGAGATCGTGAGTAAGAGTAATGCCTAGGTGTTTAATTGAGTCTACACATTCCATTGCGGTGTTCCCGATGCAGTTGGCGTTCGGGTGGGAATTGCTCTTTTTCCAAAAATTTATGACTGCGCCCTTTTTTAAGTTTAATTCTAATGGCTAAGTGTCACACCAGCGTGGTATAGCATTAAGGTCATCTGACAAAGCTGCAGTGTCCTCAGGATCACTGATATCAACGTAAACCACCGCATCGTCGGCAAATAAACGTATCTTACTAGCGACTACGGAGTGAATATGGTTAACGTAAAGTGGAAATAAAAGAGGTTCGATGATACTTGCCTGGGGAACACCAGAAGTAACTTCTACTGCATCGAACCCGGACCCTCTGGGTGGAAAGCCAGTATGATAGCCACCGCAACATCTCGATCCCCGTCGTCTTACCTCTTGACCCGTATGTCCACACATGGGAGGCGTTCGCTTTCTTTATCTCCAGTGTAAATCCATGTGTTCGTTCTGCTGGTACAAATGACATAGAAAGTTTGTTAATTCATTGACAAAACTATCATCGACGGAAGTCAGGAAAACATTCGGTTCCAACTGATACGATCGTACTTCTGATTAAGGGTACAAAGGAAGTCGGCGTGGACGTTCCTGCTGATATTAACTTAATGAGATGGCAATAAGTTTTAGCTTTTCTTGAAAGCACCATTTTCATGAATTAACTTTCAGCATTAAACTTTAATTGCTGGCAACATTGCGTATTAGCATTGCCAAACTATTACCATAGACATGTATCTTAAATTCATGACTTGCCACACATTTGGCAAGTAAGCAGAAATTTTTTAAGGTAATAAGTTTTCTTTTTATTCAGACTATTGTAGCCATAGTATTTTTCAATGAGCCATTTTCTTGAGTGGATGGAGCTTAATTGAACTATCCTTATGGAGAGGTTGATGCGCTTCTGGGAAAACCAAGCGTGTCAAAAAAACTGATTTCGGAGTAATGATTGCATTCATTTGACTGCAAAATACCATCTATTAATTGGAAAATTTATTTTTTAACTAACAGCATTTTTAGTTGAATTTATTTAGCATACCAACGTACCCTTCTTGGATTCATTTAAAAGAAACAAATAAATGAGTCAATTAATTGCTTTTCGAATCCGTCCTTGATAACATGATTCTTTGCAGGAAAAATATCAAAAATTGCCTGACAATGAAAGATACCAAGTGGCAGACATTCATTTAGTTAGCCTTGTGCATATTCTAGAATAATCGAGGCAATTTAATTCAGGAGATTTGCTAAAATATGCATAGAGATATTCATCTTTTCAAATGACCTTCTAGGGAAGGTCATTTGAAAATCTCAGACCTTCCTAGGGAAGACTATTTGACAGCTGATCAACTTTAGTCAAGATTAGTTTCACAATTATTATTAGTGCAATAATTGCAGATAACTGCAATTCTCATTATTGATTAGCCATGTGTCCCAAATATGTTGGACTACTGACTGGAGGGCCTGGGTTCAATTCCCAGGCAAGCCACTCTGGGCTCCACACAACCTGTGTGATTTTTTGGGTACTAGATCTTCCTGGGAAACCATTACTGGCACATGGGAAGGAACTGGCCCCCCTACCCTGATGTGTGAATGTCACATGCTGTCGAAGTTAGCACTGGGTGAACTCCATCACCCACCAAACCGACCTTCGGGTCAAATGCTGTATTTGTGGTTTAATTTTACATACATATATTTATATCTAGATATATACATGCAAATTACAAATATATCAAAATTTGAAGATACAGGCTGGTTTTCGAGCACCTTTGAAGTAACAAAGTTCATCTCATGGACTTTGACTTGTCACAATCTATATAAATAACATGCTAAGATTTTTATGGGCAGCAAATTGAAAACTGTCTTTTGATGCTGAGCTATTATTTATTTACTTACCACATTAGCCTTGAACATAATATGGCTGACTCCAAGGAGTGTTTCCCTAAGTATTTTGAAGGAAAAATGCATTTAATTCTCTCTTTATCAACCGTAATTTTCACTAAATTGGCGAATGATGGGGACATTTAATATTTGTTTTTTTTTATTTATCAAATGAAGTTTTTTCAAGATCCTGAAAACAAATTTAAATGTCAACATTTCTGCTTTCATACTAACTTAACTAGAGAGTACTATATGCTCATTAAAAAAGTTTCTTTATTAAGTTAAAATGTGTTACAAGTTAAAAATGATAACTCCCTCCATTACAAAATCACATAAGAAATGACCGATGAGATCTTTGATTACTTGGGATGTATATTTTCCTTCAGCTCTTTGGGGCAAAGATTTCTTCGAAACTTGGACACCAGCTGAAAATAGATATATATTATTGGCTGATTGCATTTACTCAAGTATAAAACTAAAATTAACAGCTACATTCTATACTCCAAAAGAAAACTATAGCGTTTATACACATATGAGTGCGATGAGAATTATTAAGATTAGAATCTTGTTTTTTTCAGCCACCTGCTTTAACATTAAGATTTTTATTGACCGCCGTGGCTCAGGATTTTTCATGGAAATTATGTTCTCTGTTCTGTTTGTTCCGAATGCTTGCTTACCTAGGCCAAACTGATTAGATTAACTTGGATGAGTTTCATTAAAAAACAAAACTTCCATAATAGGATGTTTATTAGATTTCAATAAACTATGAAATTGATAATCCTTTGACATGGGATACGAGCTCATTTGGAATGGTTAAAGTGGCTACCTGGTATTGCCTGACAATGACTTCGTAGCATGCAGCAAAACTGAGTCAAAACTGAGCAGTGGAGAGCCACAACCATTCACAGAGAATGCTGCACTTGAGTCAGGTAGTGCAAATTTGGTAACTGCTGCATACTTTTTAAATACTAAGAAGTCAAAAACATTCAGATGACCAAAGTCATGATGAGGCAGTGTAGGTCTTACACGATGGGCCCATCAATAAAGAGAAATGGAAATGTAACGAATAACTATTGCTTATGAGGTACACATAACACGTTTTGATGAATGAAATGATTGTCAGGCAAAAGGCTGCCCTGTGCATGTCCGAAATAAAGTGCAAAGTATGTGATGACGTTGAAATCGATGGAAACATTTTGGAATCGTGGTCAGCAGTTGGTGATGGCATACACTGTTGTAAAGAGTGTAGGCTTGATTCCATGAGAGGGTTGAGATTCTTGCAAGGAAATATGAGCAAGTGTTGTGATTGAGATTGCTCTGGGAATCCATGAGGAAGTTGGAAAGAAAAGAGGTAATATTGTTGCCCATTATATTCAGCAGGGCATTGCAAGAGTATCAAGGATTGGCCCCAGATAAAATGGTGATATTTTGAAGGAGTGTGATCCAGGAAAATAAAAAGTAGCATTACAAGATATGATGGTTAGATTGATGTTGGAAAGGATGCCTCTGCAATCGTTGAGCCCTATTTGCAAACCTTGAGTTAATGATGATCGTGGTCATTTGTGTATGGAAAAAGAATTATTTTAAATGTGGTTTAAGCATGAAGATATTCATTTGAATAAATCTTTCAGGGGTGATTCAGAAGCATTTTTCATTAGGTGGTATGTGTGGCGAGAGCCTGGGAGATTTAATGGAGGACACATTGATAACAAGAGGAGCTAAATATGGAGCAGACACCACTCAATTTGATAGTTTTTAAAGTAGACCTGAGGCGGGGGTTATCCAGCCATGGCTAATCAAGAAAATTTGCAAAATGAAACAAAACTCTAAAAGATCAGTATTGCCTTAGAAAAACTCCCACTCACAAAAACTCACAATCCATAAATTACAAAGAGAATAATTGGTTATAAGTTCCATGCATTAAAAACATTCCTGTGTGATATCAATAAAAATAATTCTTGAATGGTATTAAAATATTTTAGCTAAAGCTTTTTAAGAAAAACTATGATAAAAGTTACAAGGCTAATTTAGATTGGAATCCAGTAGTCAGTTCTTTCATGAAAACAGCAACATACCAAACAAAATATGGGGTAAATAAAATGTTGACAGGAGTAAATAATTGCATGGATTCCTTACGGGAATAATAATATAAAAAGAGACCAGCCAGAACTTTAATATGGAACTTACCTTGTGCAGCGGACTGCTGTGTTTAGCTGGAGAGTTGACACTGGTTTCACTTAGGGGACCACCAGTGTAGCACAGAGGCAGTTTAGATGATATGGAATTGGACCTCCCTAGGCTCTGCAAACTGGGCGTTTGTGGGGAGGTATTCTTCTTCATGCTGCAAAATGATTTTTGAAATATTGTTATATTTTCTATCAAAATGGATGCAAAGTGCGTCTCAAAGTGCACAACAAAAAATTGCAGGTCTTCCAAGTATGAAATTGATTAATTTAATTGTATTACTTGTATTCAATATTGGTACAAGTTACCATAAAAATAAAGTTATTTTAGAACACTTTCAAATTCATGTAATCCCTAATAATTTACTTACTTTAATTTTTGCCATTCTGATTTATATTTATTAAAATAAAACAAAGCTTAGATGAAAATCATATGAAACTTAACATACCATAACTATATTTTATATATTCAACTTGAAATTTGATCAAATCCTATTTGTTGTCACAAAGGTCCAAGCCATTAAGGTATACATAGAAAATGTAATTATTTAAGCTAAAGAGAATTTTTATACTCAACATATTATGTGAAAATTTTAGCGCATCAAACAAATCATAATGCAACCACTGCCTCTGTGGTGCAAACCAACGCTGCAAATTTAAAAATGAGTATCCAACGGCCACTGAACTATGCAATATTGCACAATGCTTCCAGAGGAGCCTTTTAATATTTAAGTGTCACTGAATCTGAATTGAATAAAAGTTCTCAAGCTCAGTCATTAATCAAAGACTGTCTCAAATATATTACTGATGAAAGCCAGCAAAAGTTTTGAAATTATTAAATATTTTTCAACAAACACGATGGCCAAAAATTTAGATCTACCATATCAAGAAGATCTTTAGTTTACAAGAGCATCACATATTTCAATTTATAATCAACCAAACAGTTGTACCTTAGAGCTCTTAAAATAATGATGTAAAATACTTAGATACAGAGGCTTAAAACAGGCATTGAAAGGAGTGCAAAGAAAATATATGTCATTGCCAGACCTTGAAGCTGAAGCCAAACTTCCAGTGCTGATGGAACGACTAGGTGTTTTCATTCTTGAAGGACTGTTTGAAATTTTCCTTTGGAGCAAAGGAGATGGGTTGTGCTTGCCAGCTTTGAGAGGAAAAGCCAAGGTTTCAGCAGCTGCCGACCCAACAGAATTCTTCTTTGGAATAGTTGAACGATTAGCAGATGCCACATTCCTTGCACCAACTTTTTGAGACTCTTGAAGTTTTCCTGAACTTAATGACCGTGGTATTGCTCCTGAGGTACCCAGACATTTTTTCTTTCCGCTATTGCAAACTTGCTCACCTTTACTCGACTGATTTTTAAAAAGACAAGTGAAAGAGGAAATTAATTTAGCATTTTTCTATTACTTACATATTCACGAGTAGAATAATAATGCATAGCAACATTAAAAATAACCTTAAAATTGGAGGTACATACTTGGCAACATTGATTTGTGCAAAAAATACATGTTTGCAGCCATATGGAATAAAATAATATCTACATTTTTCATATTTAATTATTAAAAAATATATTCATATTTCTTGAAGTTTTTAACTCCTGATATAATGTAATGCATGATATACTCTACTTTTAAAAGACAGTTTTGGGGTGAAGTTTGATTAACAAAAGATGAGTAAAAATAATTTTTTTCTTGAAAATATTATGAGTACAAAAACCTTTGACATTCTTTAAGATAGTATTTAAATTATTTGGCACAATATCACATTTAGTTTTGAGCATGTATCACTGACAATGTTAGGGTTTGCCCAAAATTTTGCCATCCAAGCGTTTCATGCATTAAATATATTTTTGTAAATTTGTAAAGCTGCGAGATAACCCTCAAAACTCTCATGGCAAAGCCTGTTATCCATTTTTATCTGATTGATTAGCAAGGTAATTCATGGCAGAACAACCAGACAAGTTGTGACTTCATAATATATATAAATTATTCACTATGATTAATGAGTAAGAAAATAACTGAAATGTGACACTAAACACATTTTTGTTGCCATATTTTACGCATTTCAGGTTGAACTGATTTTTGATTGATTGACAACTAACTATAGGGAAGATTTTCAGGTCTTTATCTTACAATTTTCTATCTTAACTTAATAATGCTATTTGAGGGCAATCTTATGTTTGTGCTCGTTATGTTGCAATTGAATTTTTGGCAATGGCTTGTTTATAACGAGAATTGTTTAAAGCAAATCTACGAGTCAAGTGTTTTCAATTCCTTTTCTCAGCCAGTTATTTCTCAATGACATCCGTACTGGAACAGCTGATCAGGGTGTCATATAGAAGCTGTAGGGCTTTGGTATATCTACACAAGTTGGCAATAATAGTAGCAAAAGGTACAATTTAAAAAGAGGACTTTGCAATTGCATCCATACATCATCATGGGTAGTTTGTTACCCACAATGCTACCCTCTACATATTCTTTAAAAAGTTTCTTAAAAAAGCCATAAAGGATATATTTCCTGAAGCCGTAAACACTTTATGGCTAGAGGAAATATTATTTCATATATTCAGTCTAAGCAGAGGGCGTAAGAAGCTCAATATGTCCTTTCCTTCAAAAACTTGCCAAATAGATAAATGATGAAGTAAGTCTTTCCCGGTTTTCTTTTGAACTGATGAATCCAGAGCAGAAGAGAAAATGGAAAACGTATTTCTGGAGAAAGGTAGATAGGATCAAGTATCTAAAGTTGAAAGGTGCTCCTTGAACCATTGACATTCTTCACCACATATGTTTGATGCCTCCTGGAGGACAAAACAGATTTACATTCCCATTTCATAATGCCATCACGATGCTCAAGTGCATAGGTTTTTTCCTAATTTAGTGTTTCCACTATAAAGGGAAAGTTTACTAAAAGTATTATTTAAGTCCTGCAGGAATGCATTCTCTATTACTGACTGAGAAAATGGTCTTTGTGAAGGAAAATTACGTCTTGGAATAAGCCCATCAAACTTAAATTTCAATAAAATTTAATGGAATAAATTTCACTCAGCAGAAACGAGCACTAGAGCACCTTAATCTCATTATTAATCACAGGGCAAAGAGTCAAGTTCAGGTTATCTTATGCAAACAGGTACTTCTTGTTTATGAAAAATAGTAAACGTTTATCTGGTATTCATAATATGGAGAACAATTACAATTAAAAGCATCAGAGGAAATATTTCTCATTCCACAACAGTGAATAGGGGTTCCCTGTTCACAACTGTGTCGAGATTCATTACTTTACTCCTTGATTTAGTCATGTCAACCGTGAATGCCATTTTAAACACCTCACCCAGAATATTATTAAAAATGTTATTTTGTTCTGTGTTTAAGTCTATTCCATTGATTAATCAGCTTTATGTCCAGATATATTTGCACTAATTTTCAAAACCACTTGGAGGATATACACATGTCTGAACTGATTTTACAAGTACAGAGGCGACTTTTACTTCGAGGGTCCTTGAGTTCAAATGCTAAATTGAGAGTGATTTCATAACAAGTTTGAAATATGACCTCAATTAAAAATTCATGAGCAATGAAAAAAATGTGCCTGCTCCATAAAGGTCATCTCTTTGGCCTCTATTGCATTATGCTCATGTTTAACTATGTGGATACAATGTTTGTCCTAACCCTGAGAAAACTGTGATATTAGATTGACAACAATATAAATTGTTGACTTCATACAGCATATTGCGCCATTAGTAAAAATTAAAGCATAGTGAAAAGAAGATGACATTTTGATTGACTAGAAAGAAGTGAGCACAGAAATAATTGATCTTTAATAGAATGCATCGACTCATTAGAGATTGCATGTAGTTCTTTAAAGATTACATCTGTTTGCCATGTGCTCATGTGTTTTCCGTGCCTTTTTCGGCTCAATTGGAGTGTGGCAATACTTGCATAGAACTCTTTAACTATTAACCATGGCATAAAAGAAGAATACATCAGTAGTAGTAGTGCATAGTACATGTATGGAGGTCAAAGGTGAAAATGCAGGCTAAATGAAAAAATGTTTCATTCGGTGAAGAGAAAAAGCACTGCTCTTTCAGAAAATAAAATAATATTCGGTGAAATAAAATAAAATTTTACTTGGTGGGATGTTTTCAAATGTTCACTCCATGAAGGAGTTTCATCAAATGATGCCTACCATACACCAATTTGTTGATTGGATTTTTTTTCTGACTCGGCCAGAAATGGGAAATTTGTCAAAGAAAGAGGCACTTACCTTATTTCCAACAATTTTTTTCAAGCTAGAATCTGGTTTAATTTTGTTGTTACTGTCAGGAGTATGCGGTTTTGGCGTTGAGGACATTCGTGGTGCAATAATGATTCCATCAGCAGGGGAACTTGTCAGTTGCAGACGGGACATTTCTATAAAATAGAAAATGAATGCAGTAATGAAATAAAGACATACACTCGTTTGGACGTGTGTTGTGAATATAAACTGGAAGAAGTTTATTCTTTTTCTGATACGTCAGATACATGATGTTTCATTAACAAAAAGGTAAATTTAGTTTAAACAAATTTTAAAAATGCATGGCATTGGTGAGCAAAATTAAGTTCTCCACTGCTCTAATTGAATGCATGAATGAAGGGGTTTCATGCAAAATGAATCAGATATGTAGCATTTACATCTTTTGTAAAGATGTTGTTAAGATGCTTACCCATGCTGCTGAATGTGTTTTCATGCTTGGATCCTCAAACATTACAAGACCCAACGCTTTTGAAGTACTACCTACGTATATCATTTTATTTTATAACTTACCTCAGATTTCACACCTGTATACATATTTCATTTATGTTAAGGCCCATGTATGGGCTCAACTATATTACATTGAGTGAACTGCTTACTGAATAACTGATCGTAGCCCTTTTCCACTTGATAAAATTTTTATTTTACGAAGTTTCCGAGTTTCGATGTATCACATCATCATCTGATGATAATGTAATACATCAAAACCCAGTTGTAAAATAAAAATTTTATCAAGTGGAAAAGGGCTATGATCAATTATTCATTATGTTTGACTTCCACCACATCACACCTGAAGCCACTCAATTAGAACTTCTTTTGCTCGGCTAACATTCTGTCTTCTATTATGACCTATAATGTCCCACCCTGCCTTTAAACCTCTCCTTAAGTCACTTCTTTTTCTACCTCCTCCGAATTTCACAATGCAACTCTCTTTCTCCCATCATATTGAAAACATCATTATTTTCCTTCCTCTCTGACCAACTTATTTTCTCCACGCACGCATCTCAAAAGCCTATAATCTACACTCATACCATGGCATTAGAGAAATCAAGGGTTTGGATGCACCCAGTGCTGCATTCCGTGTTAAAGCCTTTACTTACCTTACATATAATTAGGCCCATTCCAAGACTCTTGCACCTAAGGCCTCTTTCATCTTTGTAACCCATGATTTATGGCAAGTAATGTGCACCAAGAAAGCAAAAAGCACATCATAACTCTACTTATTTGTGTCTTTTTGTAATTAGGTAATCTTCATGCTACAATTCTTCCATTGATCCTGTAAAACACTCACCAGTAACTACTAATTCACACACCACCCTATCTCTCCTGAAAACCTGGAAATCACTCGCCGCCTGGCCACTTTCACTCCCAACTCAATTCCCTCCAATGCCCACCTTTAATGGGGTTTCCATGGCATAAAAGATGATAACCAACCGTCAACAACACCTTGCTTGCCCCTTTCATCCACTCCTACATTTTATCAGAGCTAAACACAATTCACAAGTCCACTGAAATGTCTTGAATAAAGTACAAAACTTTCCATGGACCAGAAGAAGTTCAGCTAAAAATGATACTGAAAACCCTTGAATCCCATTTTAAAAGAAAGAAATTTGTTTAGCTTCACATATTTTCTGCATCCTTAAGTTCCACCCAAAATGCCTTTTCTTTTCCTTCCTCTACCTTGCTCACCCAAAATTCTCACCTTTAATCATTCTTCAGCATTCCCAACACATCCCCCTCATGTGTTCAATTCCATTTCCTTTAATACCTTTCCCATCTTACAATTAAGTACATATTCCTGTTCCTAAGGATACCCTCATTGGCACTATTTTCCTTTTATATATCCAAACTCAGTGCCTTATTAGCTATACCATATTCCAGCAAGTACTATTGAAATCAGCTCATCTTTACATAATTCATTCCCATCTTGCCAGAAACTCCTCTGATTCGATGAATATTTTATCAGTTGCCTCTCTAATCGAGAGAATGCAGTTTCCTTTCCTTAAATCCATAGAGTTCTCACATCTTTCTGTATCATGCACCCATTAAAACCCATCTCTGTTAAATTTCTATATTTTTACAGCTGTTTGTCCCCATATTTCTTTCACTAATTTCCTTCTCAGCATTATGTTTACATTATTGTTCAGATCTCTGTACTTTCTTCTCCCAAATGCTGTTGTGTTCTAGATGCTAGAAAATAAATACAGAATCAGGCAGAGTGTGCCAAAATGAAATAAGCTTCCCCACAAAGTGAGTGAGTTCACAGAGATTGGGTAGAGTTTTCACTGTAAAGCTCAATGTTTGTATTTCAATAACTTACCCCTTTGAAGTTAAATTTATTCAGCACAAGAACTTCATTCTAAAATTCTTTGCCCACCTCATTTATCAGTATTTATATACGTTGTGTAACAAAAGCTGGTTATAAGCCACTTAGCTGGTTATTTGGCATTTAAAACATGGTTAAATAGTATTTGTTTACTGAGATATTTCGGCAGTACATCTACAATATGCATTTAACCACTTTATCAACTCACCAAATGATCTCTTCGGGGCACAAGAAAGTGGATTTGGAGTTGAAATGTTGTTCTTCATCACTTGATCCATTGGCACTAGGGCTTTGAGGGGGCCAGGTTTTGATGATGGTACGGAGGAACACGAGGAAGCTCTAAGTTTTAGAGATCCAGCCTTGAAATGATTCCCAATCAAACTTCTAGCTTTTAATTTGACATTTGCCACCCTCTCGCTGGAGAGAGGGGACGGCGAAATGGTTGATATACTCGAAGAAAAGCTTTTGCACCCAGATTCTGGGGATACCACAATGTCACTGAAAGCCTGAAAGATGAATGGAGAAAATATTGAATGCTGTAATGTGAACTGCAATTACCATGTTACAGATACATCTGATACAGAAACTCTACACTTAAAAAAGTTTTGTTTGTTTGCAAAATACTGCATTAATAATTCTTAAGGAAAAACTTGAGGGATGGTTTGGTAGACAAAAAAACCTTATAAAACTTGAATTGGAGGCAAAAATGGGAACCATCGGAATAGTAAAGGATTGCAAAGAAAAAGGGAAAAATATTTTTGGCCCATAAATGTGTCCCCTGAGTTTACCTAGAAGATCTCATGCCTGCATTATATGTAAACCATATATTTCCAGTTTAGGAGTAAAAACAAACAGGCCTCTAAATGAGGGAAAGTGCGGTAGGTAGTCAATAAATCTCACAGTACACAGAGTAAAAACTATGTCGACTATTCAACAAAGAATTAGCCCAAACAATTTATTCCCATATTACATCATGCAAATATTTACTATTGTTATATTACTCGCTTGATACGTGGCTCAAATTCTATCGATTTTAGGTTAAGTATAGTATCATGAACAAATACTGCTTCTGATAATTAAAGACGCCATGAAAGTGCTTCTCCACATTGCGGAAGAGGAATAATTCACATGGGGTCTAAGTCTAAAGGAAGAATGAAAAACCTTCTAGAAAGATAAAATCAAATGTTTGCATGGTAAATTATACTAGAAAATTTTATTGTGAATCTTCATTGAAACCCTTGTAGCAGTAGTTGTAGTTATGAGATGATGCAACCAACAGCCAAGGTCATTTGCACCAGTGGGAATAGGCAGTGCTTGGAAGGATGTTCAGGGAATAGAGGAAATGTAGAGAAACACCTATCGCCAGTATTAGCCTACTGTAAACAAAAGACTCCAAGAGGTATACAATTTAACAACCCCTTTGATGGATGGCATACTAACGTAAAGTGCTCTCCATAGAGCACCCCAAGTAAGGATCAGGATACCACTACAAAATCCTACCAATACCATGATTTGAACTCGAGGCCTCAGCATGGAGAGGCAGTACAATAGCCACCGCATCACCCTGATCCCCTAGCAACACTCCGTAATTAAATCGCTTGAGTAATACAACGTAGCAAGAAATGAGGAAGATATATTCTAAACCGGAGTTCAACAGCCTGGCTTAAGTTTCCCAATATTGGAATGTTTGGTATTGCAGATGAACAGCACAGCTATATCAAAATTAGGCCAAATAAAAAGAATTTCCAGAAGCATAGCAAAACCAAAATTCATGATTGATTTAAGCATAAGTAAATCAATCTTGAAAGGATGAACTTACAAAACAATTTCTGAACTAAATTACATTAGGAGGGAAGAAATTGAGAAGTAGCAAAGGCTGGCAAGTATCATTAACTTATTATCAACAATTTAAGCACAATATGGAAGATAAGAGTATGCTATAGAGGTTGAGGGCATCTCCAATATAAAATGTTCGTTAAAACATTTTATGTATACACATCCTTCCCCATCGAGTTTGCAAACTTACACTGACATACTATTTCAGCACAAACATAACGTACATAGTAATACATGCTACAGTAATATGAATAAGGTGAAACACACGAGCATAACTATTATACAATTTCATAAACAAGGTAATTCCATGGAATAAATATTGTAAAGTATAGTGATTTTTAAGCGACATGACTCCTGATTAAGCTACTCGAGAAAGGAGGCATACATCGAATAAAAACACTTATCAATCTGAAGGTTGATTTCATAGGAGAGAGAAGAGCGATCACAACCTAAGGAAGGGCAATTACTACCTTGTGCACATACTGATTTACCAGAAAGATTTGTAATCTGAAAAATCCCCCCGAGTAAAATTTAGGGTACCAAGAGGACATCAAGGATACACACTTTGTTTAAAACACATAGGCCCTCCAGTTAGCAGCCTAGCACTCAACCAAATGGATTACCATGGTTCCCTAATATAAATAGTAACAACAATTTCACTAACCGAGCTGGATATTTGACATTTTTCACTATTAGCCACTCTCCCTTCCTCATCAGCGGTGCTTCTTTTGGAATATATATCCAGTATTTTTTCATCATTTTCTACACATACACGATTGAGTTTGCTGCAATCAATTTCTACGTCTTCTTCCCTCCATTCAGGACAGTCGAACACGATGCTTCCATCTTCATCTTCTATACTGCCAGTGTCCAAGGATGAAGCTAAAGTAAAGCAAACTGAAATTAATAACAAGTTGCATTTTAACTTTCCACATAAAAATTCTAGCAATATTCAGAATTGCATTTTCTGCTTTTAACGACTGTAATCACAGCTTAACTTGATAGAAGCCATAGTAATTAAAAATATCTCGTTTCATTTGTAAACATTTTTTTATAACAACCTATGTCATTTAAGTTTCAATGATAAATGGCAGTATATTTAGAATATTGTGGTACAGCTAAGTTAATGTCAGTTTCTTGAAGCTCAATCATGGACAATAAGCCAAGTTCTTCTCTCAATACATAAACTTGAAAAGGATGTTTAAAACTGGAGGGCATGGTGCTTGAGGGCTCTATTGTGTGCATGCTATTATTGAATGCATTCAAAGTAAATGAGCATGGGACAAGTAGAACTACACCAAATTAAAGCACAATCCATGCAGTTATCTAATGTGGATTTACTATTCAATTAACGTGACTATTATCTCAAGTTGTCAACTCAATTACAATTAGCTTATTGGCTTTAACTGTGCAAGTAGTTTTCATGGCCATTTTTACTGTTTGCAATTTAATTGTGTTCGTCCTATTTAATAAACATGAATTTTTATTGATCTGGCAAGTTTTATTTTTATTATTATTAAAAATACACATGTGCTGATAGACAGTGTCAGGTGGCACACAAGTCCCAAATAATCGCAAAAGATAATAGATAAAATCAGACTTCAAAATACAAATCTCTTTAACAAAACAAGCGAATCCCCATCCCATTTACATCCATTAATCAGCAAGAAAAAAAAGATAAATTAAAAAAAATTAAGCTATTACATATAATACAATACATCAATCAAATCATTACATATATTCCTTAAATCTATTCTTAAAAGTATACACTCTGTTGGGAAAGGGCTCGAATATTTTTGCAGGTAAGGTGTTCCAATCAATAATTGTTCTATTTAGAAAAGAAATTTTTTTTTTATTCATTCTTTGTGCCCAGCATTTTACCTTAAATTTGTGATCATTTCTCCCCATAAAATCTGGGTTCCCCGCCTCTTTCCTAAGATCTGCCCAAGCTTTCTCCCCCCTTCAGAATGCGGAACATTCCACAAAGTCTGCTTTTTCATGGAGGACCTATTAGAAATTGTTATGCACTCATTGTGTAGTCTTAGAATTAATGAAACGTATGGATTATCTGTTTCACAGAGCTGATATCAGGATTTTCCAAAATGTACTATGTAAATATCTCTTGGTCAAGGTCATTTCGTATTCCTTTTCCAAAATCAAAAAAACATTAGATATTATATGTTTGTGGGTTGCAGTAGTCCAGGGGGTAGAGCCTATCAACAATGTGGACTACTGACCGGAGGGTCCCGGGTTTGATTCCCGGGCAAGTCTCTGGGCACCTGCAGCTCCACCCAAGCTACATGATTTTTATGGGTACCAAATCTTCCTGGGAAACCATAACCGGCACAGGGAAAGGAACTGGCCCCCCTACCCTGATGTGTGAATTTTACACGCCGTCGGGCTTAGTACTGGGTGAACTCTACCACCACCTATCAAACTGACCTTCGGGTTGATTACTGCGTTTATGGTTTTTTAAAAAATATATGTTTAGCAATAATTACAGTACTATCTAATTCACCTATCAACAATGTGGAGATAAACTAAAGTTATGCTACAGGAATTGCATCTCCTTCGTCATCATGTGCAAAGTTGCTCTATCAATCCATTATAACTCTTTATCCAGGATATCATACTAACTGTCTTCATGGTTCATTTCATCACTTTTGCTCGAATTGACATTTCTACAACATCATGACATCAATAATATTGCCCATGTTGGCATATCAATGATGGTATATATGACACTTGATATTTATGTTGTTTCCTTAAAATTATTCATATCATACATACTGGATATGAAAAAATATTTGAAATATGTAGATATACGAAGCCTGCTCAGAAAGTAACACATTTTGAAATAAAATATGGACCTAGCAACAAGGCAAAGTTTTATTATATACATTTTAAAGGCACAATCCATAAAATATTTTTCAACACAGTTGCCATTCAAATTGAGGTATTTATCATAATGATACACAAGCTTTTCAATTCCGTCTCAGAAGAAAGCCTTATATTATAAAACCTTATATTTTAACCACCTGTTTACACCAGCAAGCAATTCTGCGTCACTGTCAAAGTACTGTGTTGCAAGCCACATCTAGCGAGAGCTCCGCAATCATTAATCAGCGATTTTCACGAATTTTTTCATTTATTTTTACCATCAGTTCATCGTGTGTTGTGATTTTGTATGATAATGACCACAGAATAGTTGCTTCTCCCACTGCTGGCCATGATACACCAACCAGCAGGCCAAATTCCATAGATACAAAGACTCATTTGCAGATCTACGAGGGTAGTCCCAAAAGAACCTGACCCAACAAAGGAAACACAAAATATTTGGAAAAAAATATATTTTTCAACATAATCTCCTTTCAGCTCTATACACTTTTCCCAGCAATGTTCAATATGTTCGATACCCTTTTTATTATAAGAATGGTCTCACTCCTCAAAATTGCAATTAACTGCGACATTACTCCTTCACGGTTGGTAAAGCTTTGACCACTGACCCATGTTTTCAAATTTCCGAACAGAAAATAATCCGAGGGGGCTGAATCTGGCGTATAGGGTGCAAGAGGAAGCAATTCAAACTTTAATTCATGAGTTTTGGCCATTGCAATAGTGGATTTGTGAGCTGATGCATTGTATTGATGAAACAACACTTTCTTCTTCTCAGCCAAATGCAGCCACTTTTAGTTGATTTCTTCGATCAAACGTTTCGATAAGTTCGCATAATACTCGCCGTTGATAGTTTCTCCTTTTTCAAGATAGCCAATGAAAATTATCCCACGCGCATCCCAAAAAACCGATGCCATGACCTTGCCTGCTGATAAAACGGTCTTTGCCTTCTTTGGAGCCGGTTCTCCCTTTGGAATCCATTGTTTTGATTTTTCTTTTGTCTCGGATGTGAAGAAATGGACCCATGCTTTATCCATGGTTATGAAATGGTGCGAAAATTCTGCTTTGTAGCTGTGAAACTTTGATTAACACTCAATTGAAACCTTCACCACACTGGTTTTGCTCTCGTGTGAGCAAACGCAGCACCCACCTTGCACACAGCTTTCTCATGTCCAAATTTTCAGTTAATATGTGATTTACTACACTTTTTGAAATGCCTGCTATGACTGCTAGCTCACACACTTTCAGTCGAGCATCATCCAGGATCACTTTGTGTATTTTCTTCGTCGTTTCTGGAGTCGTCACCTCATTTGGTCCACCAATGCGATGCTCGTCTTGACAGCTCGTACGGTGTCATTTTAACTCCACTACCCTCCACTAAAGAAGCAGACTCACCCAGAGTAGAATCCAGTGCAGTTTTTACATTGGTTGGGCTGAGGCCTTTCAAATTAAAGTATTGTATTACATAACGATGACCAATTTTCTCCATTTTCACAAATTAACTGAAAACATTCACTATTGATGGCTGCCAAACAAATACTAAACAATGTGGGGTCTTCAAACTTGAAACATATGCTTTATAGATTGAATACTTTCTAATACAGTGATAATTTACAAACAACTACCGCCAACTCTAGGTCAGGCCGGGTACTTCTGGGCCTTCCCATGTATGTGCATAATTTTTCCATGGGATAATAATTGAGATGGATTCCCATTGCCTTCCTCAAAAATGTTTTAAACGTGACACCAATTAGTTAATGGCCACCCAACTAGGGTGGCCAATAAGGCCTTTGCAGCCACTTCACTGAGGGACAGACCCTGCTTGGACTATTTCATCTGGCTCTTACCCTTTGACCTTTCTAGCATGGGTCAGATCATCAGAATGCACATGACCTGCCACCACATCAAGGCTGTAGCCCATAGGCTGGGATACAGCAATATACAAATCTCAATATTCAGACTCTCTGCTTATCACACCTCCAAAATAGCCATGCTGTTCACTTAGAAATGGACAATTTGGAGAACTGGCCTGGCATGGATGACTCAATTCCCTTGACAGAGGAGATTGGGGGAACAGAACTGAAGTGATGGCATTATGTCAATTTATTTCCCTTCCCCCAATGACACGAGAAGATGTTAAGGACCCTTAAACTGTCAAGTAATGTTGCTCTCCAATAAGAATAATGTTTCATCATGTGTATGCTTCAGCTATTTGGGAAGACAACAGAGAATAAGCGAATAAAAATCATGCTAAGATAATATCTCAACTATGTGAAAAATTACTTAGACAAAGAACAAATTGTTTACAAAATTAATAGTTAACCTTTAAATATATCAATTTGTCACATTATAATAAAAAGAAAGACAAGTGAAAAAAATATAGTAATATCTATTATTAGAATCCAATTAATCATTTTATTGATAAGCAAGGCTACAGTTAAGGGTAACAGACTCAATAGTTTATTAGAGGCACTTTAGTAAGTTTGCCAGAGACTACAAATTATTTAGGGAATCCCTTTTCCAATTCGATATGCATTTTAAAACCAGCAAGAATGAATAACTTCCAAACAAAATAATTACGCATATAAAATTCAAATAAAAACAAAATAATTATTAATGAACTTATCTAACCAAATAACAAATACGATGAAGAATGTCACTTCTCACTATTCTCGTCCTCTATTAACATTGTGGCTGATTTTGGAAGTCCTATGGCATTACAATGGTAACAAATCAACAGCTACTTGAGTTTCAACAATTTTTACATAATATTTTTAATTTTATAAGTCCCCCACTATTTCACCTTTAGTAATTTTTAAATTGTTTTCATCACATGAATGATTAATTTTGTCACAAACATCCTGTAATTAACTACTAATTAATTTTCATAGAACGAACAAGTTTTAGGATCTGCTGCCCCACACATGGCAGTGAGCAGCATCAAATAGAAAAGTCTTTTGCACACCAAAAAAGATATCAATTATGGTTAATTACTGAAAATATAAATTATGTCTCAATGAGATTTTTTTTAAGGTGACATATTCATTACCAACCACTGTAACTGATCCAGTGATCATTTGCTATGATATGCGAGGATAAAAAGCATCTTCAACTAAGCCTTAGGGCATAAGAAATTCATTTATTAGGGGGCCATTTTGTTCTGTTTGGCCTGTAGTTTTCTAGAAAGCCTTGACTTGTAAAAAAAAAAAAAAAATCACACCATGTGGGTGGCCAGAGATAACATCTGGATGTGAATCCAGGCCCTCCAATCAATAGTTGAAATGACACTACTTACTGGGCTATCATGCCATTCATAGAGGAATTTAAAAATAATAAAACATACCTTCAGTTGCCATTTTGTGAAGAAATTTAGAAATATTCTGGGCCTCCTCAAAGACAGAGTCATCTGGTGTTGGAAAGGAGTTGGAGTCATCAGCAACGGAGTCCATGAATCCCTTGTTAAGCATGTCACCGCTACTCTCTCCGCTGCTGGGTATGGACGGGAGGAGCAATTGAACAGCCGGTGACAGCCTTGCACTCTGCAGGACTTTGGAGCACTCAGACTGCTTCTTTCCAAGAGTGTTTATATCAAACATGTCATCGGGCAGAGCAGGTTCCGGCTCTTGAACTCCAATCAGATCTCCAATGGGAATGTCTTTGACATGAATGGCTTCACTTCCAGATATCCTGAGTTCAGTGAATTTGTTCTGGATGGGGCTCCACTCGAAAGGAGAGAAAATCTTGGTGGGCTCAGTATTGAGGAGGTTTATTGCAGGCAAGGATGGAGTGTTTTTTGGTCTGGGAGAAGCAAAGGGGGAAAGCAACGATGCCGAATCTCCATCAGACAATTGCTCCAGATTGACACTCTGAGGCCTCCTTGAAATCATTGGACTCTTAAGCAGTGGGGGGAAGCAAAAGCCATTGGGGTCGGTCACAGTCAAGGAGTCTACACTCTGTGCTTTGAATTTCAATACTGGGCATTTGAAAGGAGAGAGAGACTTAACCTCGTGGATTTCTGGGGCACTTTCTTCGCCCAAGAGATTAGCACTCAGTTTATTACTGCATGCAGCATTACTCATCGCACCATTGCATGAAGCTGTATTTATTAAGGCACCCAACGGACCTGAATTTTTTGGAAGAAAGAAAAGGAAAATATTGGTGATGTACGACATTAAACTACTTAAAATTGAATCTATTCATGTGAGGCTAGCCTAAGACTCAAGAGGTTGAATCAGAACCTCCATTTACACAATTTATTACAGGGGCAAATTACCAAGTGGGAATTAAAACCTTAAGAAATGATATGGTAATATTATGACTTGAACAAAATAGCGAGTAATAATGATAAAATGTAATATATTTTGCAAACCCTTCCGATTAGAATGAGTGTAACTGGCAAGGAAAATAGTTTTACAGAGAGATTCATACATACAGAAGAGTTAATGCCATAGAAATGCACTGAAATGAGCTGAAACTCTCTTTCAGCATATGCAGGCTCAATGGACGTTACCATTTGATGTAGTTGTAAAGGATGGATCATGTGGCAGACACACTTCATTAAAGTTCCACTTTTCATTGAGGGCTACAGAGCTCAGAAAAAGAATTGAGGTTGATTATTTTGAGAGAGAATAGTTAGGCAAATTAACAGTGAATAGAACAGGCGATTCAGGCATCAATGTAAGAAATGGGTTGGGAATGAATGAAATAAGAGCAAGGGGAAAAGATATTTCATTAATTAATAACCTTCCATAATGATAATTGTTTCATATAGGTTTTTTTCTATTTTTAAATAATCTTCAAATCCACATTAAGAACACCTAGTAACCCTTTCTAAATGCCAATATTCCTTGTATATTTAACAGAAATACTTGAAAGGTATGCCTTACTGTTTTCCCCACTTAATAGACCCTAAAAAGAAGTACAAGTGTGCAAGTTAAAATGATTGGTAAGTTACAGCAATGATCCCTTCCCATGTACAACACATTCAAAGAGTGGAGTATCTGATATTCCCACAAACTAAACCAGGACTTTTGCCAAAGCAGGATTGACTCAGGAAAATGGTAAATCCACCAGAATCCACTAAATTGTTCTGACATCTTGAAAACAGACCATGCCATAAAAGGATATCATAACGACATATAATTGACACAATCTTAATAAAAAAACCAGAGTTCAGCTCTATTGAAAGATATAAGTTTCATTTGACTAAGGAATAATCTGGATTATTACCGCAGGCAACTTTCTATCAACATCACAGCCATCACCTGTTTTAATGCTATACACAATGTACATTTTTCATGTAATAACTGCAGTACACCACTGTTAACTATCTTGTACACAACCTTCAGCCTCTATTACACAAAACGTCAAAGAATTTACTAGCCCTAATATTGATTAATTCAAAGTCATAAAACCTTTCATTTACTATTTGCAATGATCAATGGTCAACTGGATTGAGTCACATTACATCTGCTTTCATTAAAATGATGCAGTTATGAGTCTAGTAGTCAAAATATTAACAGTGTATTTAATCAGGTAATTTTCATCAAGAGTGTTCAATCTGTGCATTTCTATCTATCCTAACTTGGGAAAGTTGCTCAAGTATATTAATTTACAATAACTTTTTCCATGCTGATCGAATAAATGAAGAAATCTTTCAGAACTTGAAGATACCAGGTCACCTTTTTAAGGCACACTACCTGGGATCTTTCATCCTGGGTAGGATAGTATCCATTAATGCATAAATGACTTGTGGTAAATAACTGAAAGATGGAGAGGTATGCAAATTCCTGTAAGTCCATTAGAGTTACATCGTATTTACATTATGTAACACAGATGTATCAGCGGACATTTGAGTCACGAATACAGAGCAGTCAAAGGAAATGTACGTCAGCAAAATACGTCCACAGAAAGGGACTATTATGTAATGTCAAACAACAGATGTATTACTGTTATACTATATAATATGTGGGATAGTTTAGCTGAGATGCTACAGCATGCCTGTTAAAAACAACATTTCTGAGTTGGTCAGCTATCACCACCTATCTTACGGATCTACAATAGCTAGTATACTACAGGGGATAACGCTTAACTAAAATCACCATAATTAACATTACAGTGACTTTAAAAGGCAAAATTTTATACATTAAAAATTAGATGGATAGGTTTTTCCCATATGGCTAATGGTGGAGTAAATTTTGACAATATAGCTTAGGACAACAAGATTTTACAGAACCACCATGACACAAATATTTTTCAACGTTTACATACTGAAAATATTTTAAATAAAAAATTCATTTATTGGAAACCTGGTAACTCTCCTCATTTTGTGAGGTTCAACAAGAATACTGATTAAGATGCATTTCCCCGACTCTGAAGGCTTTGACTGTTAACATCAAAATATCTACAAGTCTCAATCACGTAATGCATATAGGATGATCCGAGGTTAAAATTTGAAATACGAGGAATATATGCCATATTAATTAAACTGAAATAATATAGGATTCGTTTTACGTGTCCTTCGACGAATATCTCACCTATTGATCCATTCTCTGAATTCTTGGCCAAGGAGTTTGGAGAATCAGCAAGGTCTATCAACAAATCGCGGTCCATGTCAAATTCCAACAACCTGAAAAATATTACCATCAAAGAAAATTCTTTAACTCATTTCCTCAAACGAAACAAGCCTGGACCAAAACTGTCGAGGCAAAGTTTTAATTTTTGTAGTAAAATGGTACGTTTTGAATAACGGTCATTTAATTCACAAAAGTGATTTTTCTTCAAAGATCGGTCAATATAATACCTGAAACACTATCGCAAACGTGGAGTTGAGGAAACAAAATTCGAATTATAAAACCATTACTACAACTAAATGACCTTCTTCTGATTTCCCCACTTATTAAAGAATTCCTATTTCAAATGACACAATCAAATTATTTGCCTCGGCTCCACATGCACCACCAACAGGATTTCCAACATACTAATCAAACATAGGAAGAGCGGCGCGCGTAATTTGTTTTAAACGCTGGTTACGAATGAATTTGTTGGTGAAAAGATGGTTAGTATTTTGACCCGTATTGGCCACAACGTGGTCGTATTAGCTGGTATTCTACCATTCACGGCGGAAGACCCTGATCATGTGTCACCTACGTCAGAAATAGTCAAAGAAATAATTGCCAATAACAAGAAGAAAACCGGTTGGGAAAGAGTACGAGCGATTTTTGAATTGGAGTAAGTTTGTTTTGAGTAATGCTGTCTCTAATATATCAAATAACACACTTAATATTTATCTTATTTTTCAGTGAATTCGACAACTTAAGCATGGAGCTTACTACTGTGTTACAAGGCAGTACTCTCGGTGCTTTTATCGGCGCTTGCTATGGAGGCTGGAATAGGTCGCAAGTAGCGTATTTGGACTTTGTCACGAAAAATCAGGCGTCTCAGTTTAGAAGTCATTTTGATGCAAAGGTAAGTTATGTCCTATTGCTGATATCTACTATCAAATAAGCGAATAAGCAGCTTAATTACCTCAGCATACGGGGAGTGATTAGCTGTTGCGAAAACAGAATATTCTGCAGCACAGAAAATACTGAAGACAGGGTTGCTCTTCATCACCCTTGATATTTAATGGTTCTATTGGCTGGTATGAAAGAAAACATGCCCGATGCTCGGAATGATAAGCATGCTGTACTTACGGGACGTCATTGCTGCGTCCACAGGAAACAGGAATACCTGTTAGGGAAATAACATTTAATGGGAAAATAATGGAAAATACAGCCGTAAAATACTAGAATGAACGCAAAGTAATGGTTTGCAGTCAAAGAAAGGAAGAAAATTTTCAAACAAGGTAGGGGATATACAAATGAGTAGAAGAATTTTTCATGCGCAGGCAGCAAGATAACCAGTGATAGAAGAGAGAAATAGGAAGCGGATATGGGATGTCAAACAAAACTGTATCTCCAAAGGAATAATCACTCATGCAATACAGTACTAGCTTAGATATCATGAAGTGATTCATCAAATCTTATTTATAGAGTTAAATTTCCTTTGGAAGATGCAATATAGGTGCAGCAAGGTAATATGGAAAGAGACAAATAATGGAAATGTGATTATTCAGAGCTGTGATGAAAATGAAATGAATAGACAAATGAAGATGTATGCCGAAGAGAGAAGCTTTTCAATTTACTAGAAGTTGTGTACTAATAGAAACCATAGGCATACTCTCGACAAACTCGCCAAAAGATCTTCTGACATAGCACAGATATGTTTCAGAGATTTACCTGAGATATCTTGTATTTTGGAATGACTCAGATACAATTTGTAACTCTATGGGATGTTGCCATTAAGTTTAATAGAGGTTGGAGAAAGGGTCTCAGAGACATCTCATGAAATGTCATCAGAGACGTCCCAAGGCAGCTCAGTGTCATTCCATGATGTATTTCAGAGGTTGCAGAGGCAATTGTTAATGAATGCCTTAGAAATGTCTCCTCTCAAATCAAAAGTCACATCTCAAATGTCTCATCTCATATCATGAGGCTCTGAGATTTATTAAAGAAAACACTGAAACCTCTCAATATTATAACATGAGCTCAATTGTTTGTCTTTTTAGGTTATACAATCTCACCATACTACAATGAGAGTTTTCAGAGGTTTTATGAATCTTTTCTGGCTGCTTGACTTGTCTTTAGAGAAAACTAGTTGATACTACCCTGTCTAATAAATATGCAAACTGAGGCCATAAAAACTTTATTTTGCAAAATTTAGTCCGCATCAATTTTGTCCCCTTCTTCAAAGTACTCTCCATTCACTATCTCCATCACCACTCCATCCTATGCCCTTATTCCATCTTCTTTTCCACTGTTTAATCACCCTTGGAAGTCCTCGGCAGTTAGGCTTTTTAGTTGTCCCGTCGTTTCTTGCTTTATATTGTACACATCTTCCCAGTGATGTCCTCTCATCACATTTTTGCATTTTGGGAATAGGAAAAAGTAGCAGGGGGTGAGATCTGGCGAATAAGGAGGATGATCAAGGATGGTGATTGAATTTTTGCCAGAAACTGGCGAACAATCAATGCCGAATGTGCAGGTGCATTGTCATGGTGAAGGATCCATCCATCATATTCGATTAAAATAGTGTGCACTGTTGATTTTCCTAAATTCAGTTCATCAGTTATCATTGGGACAGTTTTTCAACAAATAGTAAGGACAAGGGACCGCACACGATCAATGTTGTTGCCAACACAGGTGGTTGAAGGTCATCCCAGCCTTGCATCATCCGTGGCATCTTGTCGGCCATCTTTAAAACACTTATTCCATTTGGCATTCATCAAACCTTTTTAGAAGGTATACAGACCAAGTAATTAATTCTACTTCAAGGCATTACTTTGCCCAAAAGCTTTTGGCAATACATGCAATGATCCACAGATTAGCATCCATTCCTATGTCAGATTCAAATATAAATAAAGAACTAAATGTAATTAAAATGATGGCAATTAACATTGGCTATTGAGAAGAACTAATGAATATATTTTACCTGCAAAAACTTACTAAATTAACCATAAGAAACATTTTCAACTCTGAATATATAAAAGATCCCCTGCCAAATGGCAATGAATTCTCTATTTAGGGTATATTTCCCAAAATGTAATCAAGAAGTTACCAAAAGCAAAAATTAAATTTGCCTTTTCCAATAATTCATGCCTTAAGAACCTGATCTCATAGGCTAGAGATAAAAATTCTCCAAGGCGAGAGGTGCTGGGAGTGCTCCTCATAATACATTGGGAAAACAGGACAAAACTTAAATGGAGGAATAAAGGAGCACAAAGCATGTGTAAAGAATAGGAACATAACATCCCTCTTTGCAAAGTGCCTTATCTAACATGACCATAAAAGTGACTTTGAGCCTGAGAATCTCCATTTCAAAAATAATGGCCTCTGACTCGATGCGATGGAGTTATTAGAAATTTTAAAAAGTGCCCCATTGCTTGGATGAACTTGCTAATGAAATTTTGAATCCCTCCCACTCCCCTCTCCTCTATCTACCACTCTTGCACGTCCAGTGCTCCCCACAGGGGCTATCCCAAACAAACCCCCATTAATAGCCAACAATTGACACCTCAAACTTTACTTCTCCCTCCTTTCTCTCCCATCTACATCCAACATTTTAACCTTCATTTTACCACTACCCTCCCTTACCCTCCCCTATTTTTACCCTCCCTTACCCTCCCACTCTGACCAACCCCCCCCCCCCCCCCATTCCCCACTCTGAAGGTGTAGTATATGCAAGGTTGTCTTCTGTAGGGACTACCTGATGGTCGTGTTTTAAAGGAAGTGTGTGCGGAATTAAAAAGTTACCTCATTCATATCAATATGCTGTGTGAATACATAAACTTACGCCTGAGACAAGAAAGCTTCCCTTGACATTGTGTTGTAGAATGAATCACCGCAATCCAACTTCCACCTCGAATCTTGGAACAAAGGGGACAGTCCTCTACTGTGTCATCTTTGTGCTGGCCACCTTTGAATGAAGATTTAGGGATGGCCTTCTATATCTCATGACATGGTATGCACATTTCATGAGAATTTTTATCTTTTTGTTGCAGTTACAGTGATTATGGTGCTGGGTTTTTGTACATGCTAACTGGTACATGACAAAAATGACTGCTCTGATTTGATTTCGGGATTTTCTTCCAAAATATGTATGTACATATTTTTAGGTCCTCTTTAAGCTAGTTACTGGACCAGATATGGCTTCAAATTTCCCTATAAATATATTATGATTTACTTATATTAAAAACCATGCAAAGTTCTTTTGAGGGTAAAAAATAACAGAAACTTTACACTTCCACACACTTTTAATGTCCTACGACCATCATCAGGTGATGATGCTGTGCATCATCGAAACCATGGTCGCAGGACATTAAAAGTTTGTGGAAGTGTAAAGTTTCTGTTATTTTTTACCCTCATTATGAAGGAATTCCTCAAAGTTAGGCCTGAAACTGCTAACTTTACAAAGTTCTTTTGGTTGGGTATGGCACTTTGCTTATAAGATGCAATATTTAGAAGTAAATAGGATGGACATAATGAGGTTTTACAGTTCTACCATAATTTATCATAATGTCCATGCTGCTGTGTGCATTATGCACAAATAGAATAATTTTTTGCGCTTGGAAAAGCCGACATCTGCCATGTTATTCTAGTGATTATATTGTTGCCTATTCCTTATTCCACAGAAAAAATTGCAAGACCAGGTTACTATCGGCATGGCCAAGGGTGGTTTCCGGTGGGGTTGGAGATTAGGATATTTCACTGGCACATATTTGTAAGTAGAAAGTGAATTAAGGGCCCTCCTGATCGGAGCCTATGTTTAATTCACTAGTCTTTGTTAAATAAAACCTTTTATTTGTTCGTAAGTTCTGGAAAACATCTAGGATTTTTAGCTTACATACTGATATACAGCCCTAGGATATTTGATTTAAATAATTTTACAGTAATGAGTTAAAAATTACAGTCTTGTTTCTTATCAGACACAGGTAATCAACATCATAGGCCTTCGTTTTTATAAAAGTGTTATAGTTATATTTCAATGTTGACTTAATTTAACCATACCTCAAACTCTCAATCCGAGAGAAATTTAAGTTGAAGTTCAGAAGTACCAGTCATAAAAGACAAAGGGTAATTATTCTCCAATACCAGGAGGATTATTAACTGGTATTTGCCTATTGCAGTTATACTCGAGATGTTGATAATTGGAGATCGAGGTTGGGTGGTGGCAAGTGAACTGGCTTCCCACCCAGAGGCCCCAGGTTCAAATCCTGGAGATGGTAGATCTTTTTCAGTGGTATCCCGATCCCTACTCGAGGTGTTACGTGGAAAGCACTTTGAGAGAATATGCCATCAGATATGACGTTAAACTGCAGACCCCTTGGTGCCATTCCATAAGAGTATGCTAATGCCGATGCTGGGTTTCTCTCCACCCTTCCTTCCTTCACATCCATTCCTAATGGCACAAAAGACGTCTGCCATCGGTTGCCTCCCCTCAATCTATTACTACTGTGTTGGTAATTAAATGGATGCAGTTATGCAAATTGGGAGCTACTCCTAAATATAGTTTTGACATTAGAGCTCTAGTGAAAAATCCCTGTGGTATACCTGTACTTACTACATTTGGTAGTTAGGCCACATGTGCTTATAGGGAGCAAGTTGATCAGAGAAGTAGATATGTGTACAAGATCCAATATATGTACATTGAGGTGCATTATGTGATAAAAATTTTAATTTGACAAATCGATTCCACATTGCATACGAGGGCGGTTCAATAAGTACCCATGTTAGAAATGAGGAAACCATTTTTTCAGAAACATTTCTTTTATTTTTCAACATAGTCCCCTTTTAGAAAGATACACTTCTCCCAACGTTCTGGCCATTTTTTTAACCCCTCCAAAAAATAGGATTTGTCGAACTCTCCAAAATACGCCTCTGTCTCGGCGATAACTTCCTCGTTTGAGCTAATTTTTTTCCCGTGAGCATTTCTTCATGTTAGGGAATAAGAAAAAGTCGCAGGGAGCCAGATCGGGTGAATACGGGGGGTGCGGCAGCAATTCATAACGTAGTTCATGCAGTTTGGCGACGACAACTCCGGATGAATGTGTTGTCCACCGTGAGCAATCGCGGCACCCATCGGGCCGACAATTTTTTCATCGCCAACTTATCACGTAAAATATTATTTGCCGTTCCGGTCGACACACCCACGGCCTCTGCTACTTCGTGCACTTTCGTTCGTCGATCAGCGAGAATCAGGGCGCGGACCTTTTTCCTCGGTAACCAAGTCTGCCGGGCATCCTGGTCGCTCCTAATCAAAAACAGATGTTCGCCCAAGTTTAAATTCGTTGAACCAATATTTAACTGTGGGTCATAGATGGCGAAGTGTCCCCATAAACAGCATCCAACTTTGCTTTTATCTCCTCGCATTTCTTCCCATCCAAAAAACGAAAAGCGAAATACAGAACAATACTGCTCTTTTTCCATCTTAGCAAAAATCATGAAACACGTCTTACTCGAATGGCTGCCAAATCCAAACTAACCTTTAAATGGGTCTGAAATTTGTTTCGCCGTTGCTTGATAGATGGCAGGACACGATGATAACATAAACTTCCCTCAGGAACGCCCTTTGTCATCAAACATGGGTACTTATTGAACTGCTCTCGTAAATGTACCCAGTTGTGGAATTCACTTGAAAAAATTGTTGCATCATCCAAAAATTTTATTGATTTATCATTTTTTTAATATAGTACTAATTGGTTGTTAAACTTGGTGGTAAACATGGTCTTAGTAAGTTGTTCAGTGGAGGAGAATTTGATTTCACGTTGTTGGAAATGTTTCTTAGAATTTTGAAAATGAGTAGGGAGCTAAAATTCGTTGTTTTCCATATCACGACTGAAGGCATAAATTGAAATGCTGTTTCTGCATTTGAAATATTTATAATTAATATCGATAATCGATATAATCTCCATCGTGGCTTGAATGGCAGTCAGATGTATTGTAATTTTGCACTCAGGTCTTATTGTTTGTCACACCATGTTTGAAACAAAAAAAGTCAGATTTTTGAATGTTGCCCATGCACTTTTAAAATTCAATTTTTTCCAAGTTGATTAATGAATGAAGATTCCCTTGATGGTATATGCCTTCACTTTTCACCCATAAACACTCCTTGGCTTTGGGCTCTTGCTAAAAAGGTGACCATACATTGTCTCTACATTTGTTTCCACGGCATTACCCTCTTGAATGATGGAAGAATAGTAGGTATTTTCCTCACATAGGCATAGGGCTCATCTTCAGGTACCTGAAGATGATGAACTTCAGGTACCTGAAGACTACTGAATAAAAAGTGTGTGGAAAATGCCTAGTATTTTTCTTTCATTCAAGATGAATTTCTATGTAGTTAGCCAGATACAATCAAGTGTATCATCACCCTCTCATTATGGGTCTTGAACCACAGTCTATTTGCCTTTCACAAATGATTCTTTTGCAGCCAAGTTTAATTTCAAGAGTGCATCATGCAATCATTCTTTAATTTTTTAGACAATTAGGCATTTGAGCAATTACAGAAAGGCATTCAAATTGGATTTGAAACCTTCAAATCCGCACACCCAATAAGTTTTCAAATGATCTCTCATCACCGATTGAATCTCAATAAAAGGCGGCTAACCTGCCTCCTGCCTCAGAGTGGGTCCGAGATGGGTTTCTGAGTTTTCATGCGTGCTCATCTTTCTAGTAATATTACAAGCAGACAACATAACTATTCCATCTTTATTTGTCATTGAAAATATACATTTATGTGCTAGTGCTGCAAATAGTCATCTACCACACACGACAGATGATTTTTGGAAGTGAAGATAAAGTCGCGTCCCAAAGAGAGAGTGAATGGTAGCTCCATTCAGCAGTAACTATGTATGTATTCAATATGAAAGTGATTACTAAATATACTCCCTTGAGTCAGGTCCAGTTGAGGGGTCTGGACTGTTGCTCCATTAAGCGAAGACATCATGAAATAGCACTTGTGAGAGAGCAAACAGGAGCATGTGAATGAATAAAATACAATCTCATTGCAGAAGCATACTCAAAATTTATTCATTACTTTGGCGTTATAGAATGAGCTGAAGGATGAGAATTTTTTAATCCCAAAGTTAATTAGCTATTCCATAATTATCTCTTGAATAGCAATGCATAAGTGAATTCCATTTTAATTCCCGATGTCAATTTTCTTCAAAACAATTGAGGTAATACGAGCGTTGCTATTTATATTTTGAGCCTTGACAACCCTATGTGCTTTGGGCACCATCTGACGTTTCCATCTGAAAGTTTGACCCTTATAATGCAAACTTTCTTCAGAACATTTTGTTGTTTGATCATAACTTGTGTTGTTTACAGTGACTGAAACATTTTTGTCTCTGGGAAAAAATGGTAGTTAACTGGTGAACTCTTTGGTGCGGTGATTTTTTACGACTTTTGACTAGGATAATCTAGACAAGAGTGTATCAATTAACTTACTTCCACTTTTGCAATGAAACACCTGTGAAATGCTGGTACAACGAATTCCATCATGGCTGCTGTTCGCTCAGCAACGAAAGTCATGAAGGTCGTCCAAAATCAGTTGTTGTGCCAGAAAACATTGACTCTGTGCAAGAACTAGTAAAGAAAGATGACCATGTGACTTATTGTGAGATTGAGGCATCCTTGGGGATTAGTATGGCGAGCATCAATAAGATATTGCGTGAACATTTAGCTGTAAAAAAATTGTTCCCGTTGGATCCCGCATAATTTGACAAAAGCTCAAAAAGATGCTCGTGTCAATTGGTGCAAAGAAATACTCAACAAATACAATCACAGTGTATCAAAAGCTGAGTATTACATCTGCACTGGTGGCGAATCTTATATATATGCGTATGAGCCCGAAAGAAAACAGCAAACCATTGTATGGGTCTTCCAAGACGAGCCAAATCCGATGAAAGTGATTGGTGGACGAAGCACATTGAGGCAAATGATCGCCTGTTTCTTCGGAATAACTGGACATATGGCAACCATACTGCTAGAGCAACGTAGAACCGTGAATTTTAAATGGTACACGGACATTTGTTTGCCAGAAGTGCATCTTGAAATACGAAAAAAGAGGCGGGAACGAAGGATCATTCTTCATCATGACAATGCAAGCTCTCACAGATCGGCTGAAACAACTATCCGATTTGACTGGCCAAAACATCGAATTGATGGGTCATCCTCCGTGCAGCCCTTATTTAGCACCAAATGACTTCTTTTATTCCTGTTTATCAAGAGAAAATTGCATGGCCAAAATTTTTCGGCGCCTGAAGAAGCCGTTGATACATTCAAAAACCACATTTTGGAGGTATCTCAATCTGAGTGGAATAAATGTCACAAAAATTGGTTTGAGAATGCAAAAGTGTATTGATTATCATGGATAATACAGCAAAAAACAATTAAGCCATTTTCAACAATAAATTACTGCCTTTTCATTATTGGGCCCAAATATAAAAAGTAACCCTCATAGAATATGATGGTGAAGATTTTCATACTGTAAGAAATCTTGATTTGATCGTTTCCTACATCAATGAGGATGCCACCACTTCCAAATAGAAGTGCCACTGGGTGTGGGGTGGCTGAGACAAAGGTCCTGCTGTTTCCAGGAGGTGCATCAACTAAGCATTTGCAGTTTACCTCTATTACCCCGAGTTCTCCTATTTAGGAAGTGTTTTAGACAAATATGATCAAAGTAGTAAGGACATGAAGAAAAGAATTCCACTGGGCAAAGAAGCTTTTATAAAGAGGTGGAATTTAATTGCAGTCACCTTAAGTAAATATAAAAAGAAAATACTAGTGAAAACCTAGCATGGAACACCTAGTCTTGCATTGCTTGGAAATTTGGTCGTTGAGGCAAAGGAAAAACGTGGTTTGGAATCATTTGAGATATATTGCTGCAGAGAAGAATGGAAAATGAAGTAAAATGGACAGAAAGGAAACAAATGGGGAAAGAATGAGGTATAGTAGAGGAGGAGAGAGGTTAGTCGGGAGAAATCCAAAGGAGGCAGAAAAAGTGGATGCAGTGCATTGTGATTGGTGATGGACTGTTGGAGGATTTTATAGGGGTTATATATTGTGTTGGGAAAGTGGAGTAGAGGGAAGAAGAATAGGCATTTCGGAGGGAAATAAGGATGATAGAAAGTATGCAGAGCTAAATATTGAGTTGTTACAATATTAAGTATGAGATTTAATCACATCTTGCGTTGTTGTTTGGTGAGAGTCTAGTACTGCAGGAGTGTGCTCTGCAAGGGTCTATAAAAAAATACCTTGATCTAGTAGGCCATTGCCAACAATAACCAACAGTAGTTCCATCATATCCTTCGTACTACTATAAGGAGGCTTAGAAAAACTTTATATTTGAAATTATCATGAATATATTCATACATATTAAACCATAAACACAATAATCAACCCGAAGGTCGGTTTGGCAGGTGGTGAAAGAGGTCACCCAGTACTAAGCCCTATACGGCGTGTGAAATTCACACTTATGGGTAGGAGGGCCAGTTCCTTTCCAAGTGCCGGTTATGGTTTCCCAGGAAGACCTGGTACCCAAAAAATCGCCTAGCTAGGGTGCAGCTGCAGGTCCCCGGGAATCGAACCCAGCACCCTCTGGTCAGTAGTCCAATGCTCTACCCCCTGGACTACCGCGACCCACTACATACATATTATCCATCATTTTGTACTTTGTAATTATGATTGATTAGTTCAATAGTTTCAGCCTCAACTTTGTGGAAGTTCATTTTAATAAATGAAAAAGAAACCCTTTGTTCCAATCCACCACTTTATTACAGGTACGACTAGTTTCGACGCTACGGCGTCATCCTCAGGTACAAAGTTTAAAGTCACAATCATTGTATATATATATACCCTCTTCTGGAAAGGGTGGGGAAGTTGTGGGAAGAGGGGGTGGGGAGGGGAGTACGGGGGTAGGTACGAAAGAATGTGGGAGAGGGTAGGAAACACCAGGAAAAGCGTTAGTGAGTGGGGGGGATTGGAAGGTGGGTTAAGAGAGGGGAAAAATTTCATTGGTCGAAATAATTTGAGTCAATGGCTAATGGGAATGAAGGTACGGGTTAGGAGTCAATGGGAGTTAGGGGGAAGGGGTTAGAGGTTCTGTTTTTCTGTTATTGCTAGGGAGGCTTCCAGGAGAGGTGATATGTTTTCAAACAGAATGTCATTGAGTAAAGGATGTTTCTTCATTGTTCTCCGGATCTCCAACTCTTCCTTCTTGTCCATCCTCCTCCCTTTTTCTTCACGATGTAGAATTTTGGGGATGAAATCACTGGTGTGATTTTCCTCCCACAGGTGTTTGGCAAAGTGGGATTGGGCTAGGTTAAACTTCTTGTAGCACCTCTTGTGTTCCTCCGCTCTTGTCCGCACTGCTCGACCACTCTGTCCGATGTACCTCGCACTGCAATCCCCGCAAACCATTTCATATATCCCACTATTTTCCAGTGGCTCAACTTTATCTTTAGTTTTATTTATGAACATTTTTAGATTTTGTTTGTTATAGAAAGCAATTCTGAATTTCTTTTGGGAACAATTTGCTAATTTTTTCGGACGGGACACCATAATAGGGCAATTTTACCCACTTAAGTTTCCCCTTAATAGTTATCCCTGAATTGTAAAGTAGCCGTTGGGCTCTTATGGAGCGTTTCTTGCCGAGCATTTTGTCCACCATTTTTTCACTGTAGCCATTTGTAGTTGCTATGGATTTGATTGTCACCAATTCCTCGTTAAATTTTCCTATCGAGAGGGGAATATTAAGTAGTCTATTCAGTAGGAAGTGAAATGTGGATAACTTTTGGGATATATGATGGCGGGACCTCTAACCCCTTCCCCCTAACTCCCATTGACTCCTAACCCGTACCTTCATTCCCATTAGCCATTGACTCAAATTATTTCGACCAATGAAATTTTTCCCCTCTCTTAACCCACCTTCCAATCCCCCCCACTCACTAACGCTTTTCCTGGTGTTTCCTACCCTCTCCCACATTCTTTCGTACCTACCCCCGTACTCCCCTCCCCACCCCCTCTTCCCACAACTTCCCCACCCTTTCCAGAAGAGGGTATATATACAATGATTGTGACTTTAAACTTTGTACCTGAGGATGACGCCGTAGCGTCGAAACTAGTCGTACCTGTAATAAAGTGGTGGATTGGAACAAAGTGTTTCTTTTTCATTTATTAAAATGTGGGAGAGGGTAGGAAACACCAGGAAAAGCGTTAGTGAGTGGAGGGATTGGAAGGTGGGTTAAGAGAGGGGAAAAATTTCATTGGTCTTTAGGTACCTGAGGATGACGCCGTAGCGTCGAAACTAGTCGTACCTGTAATAAAGTGGTGGATTGGAACAAAGGGTTTCTTTTTCATTTATTATTATGATTGATATTCTACTCTGAGCTCTGGAAAATAATTGAAAGCAATTCACTTTTTCAACATGCCAATGATAAGGCTGTTATTATCAATAATAACTTTCTTTTCTATTTCAGATTAGTATCAAATGTTGTATCTGCATACAGAGGGGAGGTTGGCATATTGGAGTATGTCATAGGTGGTGTAGTAACTGGCGGGCTTTATAAATGTAACATGGGTCTCAGGGGAATAGCTGTGGGAAGTGGTTTGGGTGAGTAGTAATTAAATAATTCCTTAAGAGTAACAGTTTTGATTATTTAATTTTTTTGATTAAAACTCATTGCATTGAAAAGTATTTTGGCATCTCCCTAGTGCCAGGACTAAAAAAACATTTTCAACTGCATTTAGTATATTTTGTATCCATTAATTGCTAATTGGAAAAAAGAGAATTTTTAGTGGTAAAATAATGTTTTCTCATCCTTATTGATCACAGGTATGTATTCTGCTAGGAAATCAATAAAGGCAACCCAAATGACATGCTTTCTTGCCACAATTAATCATCTTATTACTGGCATCTTTGAACCAACCTTTTCTCATCTCAAAGCATGCATTGCAAAGAGGAAATACAAAGTTAAAGAGTGTCAATTAATGATATGCATGTATTTTTGTGGACAATAGTAATGGAATACAACTTTTTATGTGAAGTGAATAAAACTGTATTATTTGAACTTAAAAAATAAAACTTTTAATTATGAGGCTGTTAATTAAATTTTACTTGGTATTGAAATGATGTCCCACAGCAAATGATGATTTTTAGTAACTTTTTGTGATGTTTATGGAATATCTTCTAGATTTTTTATGTCATATTCTCTTTTAATTGATTGATTAGAAAAGTGAGAAAAATAACAAAAATTGTGAGAAAATGTGAAAATTATTAACGATCTTCAAAAATGTTGTATCACAAGAAAAATCTCAGAAGTTAATATTTCCAGCCTCTGCTTGAGTTCATATGTTGTGTGCATTTCACTAACCCATAGAAAAGATTTAGAAAAGGCACATGAATAAGCATCCAAGCTGAATTGAAAGAATTTTTAGTAGACACTGGTATGCGAAACTCCAATTAATATGATTATTTTTCAACAATTACAGGAGGTGTCTTAGGAGGAATAGCTGGTCTGTGCACCTATTCTCTAATAAAGGTCACAGGATACTCAATGGAAGAAATTATGTACTGGAGGAAAAATTGGAGGGACAGCAGGAAAAGGTAATGGGGTACAACATGCTGTGACCTCTCTGTTTCCCACCCTCTGGTCGACTACTACTTTATCCTCTCCCCTCCTTCCATTTCGAATCACTTGGCCGAACGGAGCTAGAGGAGGTCAAGGAGAGGGAAAGCATGATTGCCCATGAGGACAATTCTCTTAAGTATAGGTCATTGCTGGCAATTTGTCTTATGTCATCAGGCATTCTGAGGGACTCAACAGATGTCACAATAGGTTTATTTCATGGACTTAGTAACTTCCCATTGCTTGAAAAACACATAAATCAAACTATAAATGCCTAGGTTTGCATGAGAACTTCTTTGCATATTTTTGGCTCCATGATGAGATGGAATTATCAATGAAAATATTATCAATGGAATTGTCAAGAAAAAACAAAATGCTTTGAAAGTTTCTCACTGTCCCCAAATCAGAATTTTAATTAAAAGTATGAGAAATCATTTTAGACACAAATTTTCCTCATTCAAAAGTAAAATGGCACAAAAAGTTAATGACATGACTCATTAATGAAATTCCTGTCTACCCCTAGTGCATTATTACCACTTAATGACTCATTGACAGCTATATGAATCCAATTCAAGGTAACAATTTTAATCAACTATCATGGACACTTGAAAATCACTGTGATTTGCCAAAATCAAGGGAACGGTGACTATACTATTCTTGAAAAAGGAACTCAAATGAGAATAGGGACTGGAAGAAATGGGAAGTATAGCCAAATATATGGTACAGGGTTATGTACTGTTCTGAAAGTTAGGTGATTTAACATGCACATCACAAAGAAAGGTATAATGCCATCTTGGACATTTTCACTTAGGGACTGGGCGATGGCTTCTGGGAATACATGCTGTGGGGTCATTGAAAGCAGGGTGGGCACAAGCAAGAGTTAGGGATGGCAGGTTGCACATAGCTAGGAGTATTTTGCATGCAACATTGAGCCAAGTGAGAAATTGTGTGCTCAAAGTCCATGAGGGGCTCTCGTATGCTCTGATTGACCGAGACAACCTGTTCTATGTCCCAGCAAGTGCACATCCATCCTTCATATTGAAATTCTCTGGTTTCTTCATTATTTCGATGGCTTCCCTGATGACTCTTGGGAAGAATCTATGTTATCTCTTGATCAGTATTGTATTATCCAGGTCTATGGCATGCTCAGGTCCTGTGATAAGCTGCAATGGCAGAAAGGTGACATTGTTTTTTCTGCTGTTCTTTTATTCTGCATTGTAACGGTTTTGTTTGTCTAATGTACACTTTTCCACTGGAGAACCTAACATTATATGTGGCAAGAGACAGTCCTGAGGATTCAGCAGCATGCTTCATTTTTCTCACGGCTGTGAATCTAGTCATCACATTGTGTTTCTTTAGGATGTGGGATATTTTCTCCAGTGTGCCTGTTGTGTATGAGATGGTAGCACAAGCTGATCATCTCTCTTTGTTTCCAGTCACTTTCCACTTTTCTTGAAAAGCAACTCTTTTCCAGTATTCATGCCAGGTGCTCGTTTTGAACTAGGCTCTGAGAACTCAAGTGTCTGAGATGTAGTATGAATGGTGAATGATGTGCAAAGAGTAAAGTAAATCAGTGACTATGTGAAAAAATTAAACCCTGCTTGAAATACGATTGTCTCAGGGAATGGCCAGTTTGTAACTTTGACTTATATTGGAGTTGACCATTTCGAATGAGCCGGAGGAAGGGAGCGAGAAAGAAGAAGGCAAGGAAAGATACAACAATCCAGATTAATCTAACATTGCTGAACACTTAGCATTTCATAACACTGATTACTTGCACTCCCTTGAAAGCCCCCGAACCACATGATTGATCAATATGAATTCCTCTGCATTTTAAAATCCACCAACTTATTAAATGAAGATGTAGGCCCCATCAAATGCCCAATATGGCCACTACCCTTGCATATCTGCCTCCTTTTTTTTGGTTCAATTCCCCACCCATATTCACATAATCCTCTCCTACCCCTGGTTTATTTTCCTCCAATCCACCTTTCCTTCTCCCCTAAAAAATAGCCTCGCCATTTCTTGGCTGTGAATGTCAGTTACAAAAAACCCTTCAGCTGATGAAGATGCCAATGATAACCATCTTTCGCTAACATTTTCCATTTTTTTCCCTCTCATACTCTCTCTTTCTCAATCAACTCTTATCATTTCCTCATCTCGAGACTTATTCCTCATCCTCTTCCCTTTAAAACCACACATTTATACACCCACAAAATGTGCCACCCAGTCTATTCAAGAAAAAACTTATTAATATGCAAACTTCATCTAAATTAAACCTCTTCATCAACTATAAATCTAATCGGCCTAAATGTAATCTATCTTTATGTCATTTTCATGCAGAATCAATAGTACTTCCTTCCACTGTCCATTTCTTCAGTGAGTGGCAGCCTTTGCTCAGTATCTTTTCCCATCTTCCTTGTCACTGCCCTGCCTTCCTCCTCTTTCACCCATTTGAAATGGTCATGGCCAATTCCATAGAAGTCATTATTGAAAGTTAGATAGTTAAGCGCTCTCCTTCTTCAACAATACATGTTTTTATTTAGATCAATTTGCAGTTGATCTTCGTCAAGGAAATCCGAAGAATTGACAAAAATACAGCAATCCTCTTGTACTCCATAGGGAGTTAGACCTGCCTTCCAAGTTGTGTAAAGTGATACTTTAATGTCATGGATTGAGGAGAACATGCATTATATATTATTTTAAATATGTAAGGTTTACTCAGGTTTAAGTTCTTTCCTTAATTCTCACTCAGTTGATACGCTAGCTATCAAACTTCAACAAGAACTTATAATGTGAAATTATTTTTATCTCAGCGTGAATATTAATGCCATGAAAAATATCTTGGCTATCTAATGATATTGCATTGAAGCATACCTTTTCTTAGTTTTACTCATGAATGATTATTTCTTTATAGATTGATGAATGAAGCCTTGTCGCCTTATGGTGGGGTCAATGAAGACCCATTGGTGAAAGAGTACATAGCAAGACATGAGAAGGGTGGAGAAATACCAAAGGGCAATTAAGAATCAATAAAACCTTGTAGTTCCTGTGAATTCAACAACACATGAAGGATCTGTTATGAAAACCTTTTAATGTTACACAAAATGTTTTGACCACATTGTAAATACATTTTTGGTGGTCTCTTGAAATTTGAGAAATATATTTTAGTTATGTAAATATCATCAGCAAATAAATTTTTATTGAGCACATGAATTTGAGAGGTAATTAATACAGCAATCCAGAACACATAAACATAGCTTTATGTACATGATTTTTAAAGCACAATTCCGAAATATAGTTTCTATATCACACAGAGCACTTTGTAATCTGACCATCACTATCCATATCAATGGATATTGGTCCTTATTTATGAAATAAATGTTGGAACAGAATAATGCTACTAAATAATTCTCTGAATAAATTAATAACTTTAAATACATTTTTAGAAATAGTGGGCATGATCTAATAAAACTTTGTACCATATAGGATATAAATTTTCAAATCTCCCAGGCTTTGCTGTATAATGCAAATATTGGCAAGTAGGTTACAAGTCATCAAATAAAAACATGTACACCCATTACAAAAACGTTTTATATAAACACTGATTAAAACATATCGGTGGCAAGTTTTCATTCTTCAGTTGCAGTTTATCGTCACTGCAATGAATTACTTAAGTATATGAATACATATATTATCATGATTATGAGTAAACAGGCAAAACTCACAGCTTTTGTCTCCTTAAAAAACAATCACAGATAAACTTAATGACACAATACGGCACTGATGCTTTTCTAATGAAGTTGAAAGTTATTTTCAACAATCACATGATTAATTTTTTAGATAGGCTTCTGAAATGAAGCATTTTCATTTCACTGGAATTTCTAAAATGCAAAAAATACAAAAATACATTTTATGATTATATAATTATTTAAATCATTATACAGGAACTGATGTTTGCTATCACTGGGATATACTTATACACAACAGCTCCGTAAGATTGTATTTGAATGTCCTCATTTTTGTAGTTAAGAGTCATCAAATTCAATGCAAGTGATTAACATCCACAGTTGATACTGCACATAACTATGCTACACGAAAAAACTAGTTCTTCACACAATCTCTTCTTAATTATGATAACTATTTCATTTCAGTATTGTAGCTTTTCATTCCCACACCGTAGTAATTAGTCATTAGTACAGAGAAAATCCTAGGGAACTTGAAAATCTGGTCAAATGGACACATCATTATATTATCTTATATCAAACACCAATTTTTCATATCTTGAGATACATTTAAATTAGTAGTATACGTTAATTAATTTTTAAAGCCTATATTAGAGAATGATTTCCCATATTAATTGCAATACAAGCACACTTCAGTTAGGAAAATATGGCATCAGTTTCAGAATAAGAAAATGACAGCCAATGTTTCTAGAATACCCACTACATAAATCTATTCAGAGGCTGATAGTAGTTACACACATTGGTAATGGACATGTCCAATATACATTCAGCATTTGGTATTCTTTTTCAAGATACCAAAAAGCTGTTCGATCACCTCCCACTTCCACTGATATTTGCATTATCTGCTCGTTATTTCATGACATGATCTCAAAAAAATTATGCTCACATGTTCCATGCTGATCAAGTAATACTGATAGCATGATTACAACGATACAACTCATCAGTTTAGATACATTTAGGCAAATTTACTTGAAAGCACTCCCCATATACCTGAGCCCAGTTCCTGCCTAGAGAGAGGAACCAGAAACTTTCTTGCTCTTAACTAAACGTACTCAAACTCAATATAAAGCAAATAAAATCTAATAGGAATTGAAGGGTCTCCATATCCCTAATGTAATTCACAGTTGTGCCAAAATGTTACCTCGGATTCTCTCTAGGAAAATGAGCAACGCTACAAATTCGATGACAGGAGAGATTTAAGAGGGGATTGCTTACAAGGGGGAACACCTGGGTCAGTGGCCATCTTGACCTTTAGTGAGTCTCTTTGCTCCACGGTTAGGAGGACCCTTGGGCTTAGCAAACTTAGGCCTGTGCAAATTCTTCTTTGGATGAAGAATCTCTTGGAAGAATTCTTCTGTGAGTTCCGAACCAGACTCTATTTCCACCTGGAAAAACAAATTGTAAAGCAATGTGTATATGCCACAATATCAAGTACAAATAAATAATATAAATGGTCAACGATACTTATAGTGTATAATATTGGTACCCTTGTGGAGAGTGACAATGTCCAAAAGAATAAAAACTGCATTTAGGATGCTGTTGACAATGAATATTAAATAAATATTTAGCTAAATGTGGGTCGTGGTAGTCCAGGGGGTAGAGCATTGGACTACTGACCAGAGGGTCACGGGTACGATTCCTGGGCAAGTCTCTGGGCACCTGCAGCTCCACACAAGCTATGTGATTTTTTGGGTAGCGGATCTTCCTGGGAAACCATAGCCGGCACAGGGAAAGGAACTGGCCCCCCTACCCTGATGTGTGGATTTCACACGCCGTCGGGCTTAGTACTGGGTGAACTCTACCATCACCTACCAAACCAACCTTTGGTCAACCCGTCAACCCGATTACTGTCTTAATGGTTTTATTCAGCTAAATGTGAAAATGCTGCCATATTAACTAGCTTAAATATTCTTATGAGGGAGGGAAAACAATCTTCATCAAACGTGAACTTTGTGATTTCTGATGTATTCAATCCAAGTAATTTCCAATCCAAGAAATTTACGTGGGTTATTTTGAACCTCATTATCATGGACTACCATGATGCATCAGTACATTTTATCCCCCTCTAAGACGCAACAAATCTTCACCAAAGTCTCTTATTTTTTAACACTGTAGCCAGAACAATGGATTGCCTTGAAATTCCAACACTAACACTCCTAGCCGCACCCAGAACAGATATCAAGATTTTGTGGACAAGACCTGCTTTCTTTAGTATTTTATGGGTTCATCAGACTTTTAAGGAAGAAATGAGTCAATATGAAATACTGGAATATTAAATGATAGAATTGATTAATAAAAAAATCATAAATATTCATACTTCACTCAGGGTTTCTGAAGAAATGAAAGCAAAGCCAGTGTGACTCACTTTTCAGTGGTGACACGGGAGCTGTTGGATTTGAATCAAAATGAAACATATTATGTGCTTTCCAAGCTCATCTTTCTCCAGTATCACATTTTACACCAAAATCCACTAAGAGAGATAAAAAAAACTTTGTGCAGCTTTGAGTACTTTTACTGTGGATCGTCAGGCTTACACATTTATGGATTGCATTTCATTACTAATTCTAATGGAATTTTAGGACTCCAGAAAGATGGCACTTCCGCAAGCATAAACGGATTCCATCGCCAATGAAGTGCCATAGCATTTCCTCAAACGTGCATTCAAGTCTATTGGGGAGACATTATTTCCAAGGTGGTGGAAAATATACCAGATATTATAGTATGAATTTTTCTTCGGTCATTTTTCAATATTTTTATTGGAAAATAGGAACCGTTACTCCTTATACTTCTTAATTCTAGATTTAAATAGATATGGAACTGATATTGCCAACACCATAAGTATGAGATCTCTTAATTAGCAATTTGAAAGAAAACAGTGTATCCACGACAAAATGTACCATATTTCTCAGCCCATAAGATGCACTGCGATTTTTCAGGTTAGAATGTACAAAAAATACTTGGATCAGACAAAAAAGGATCCTAGTATTTTAATGTCAACACTTAATGTGAAGCAAATGGAATTTTTACAATGAAATATTAGCAACTATATCAACATTTATTCATGGTAGAACCCCAGAAACATGTCATCGCAGCTGATAAAATCACATATGCAGTTGTTTTTAATGGAGTTGTCACTTTCCTCAGACACAATGTTTTCTTCACTTCTGACTATGGCATTGCGAATTCCACATTAAAAAAAAAACTTCTTTTAACTTTCTGCCAGGAATTTTTCTCCTACTCGCAAACATGTATTTGGTGTCCCAAGAAAGTAAAAAAATTTTTCTAAGATGAGTTTTCTGAACCCTCATATTAGTCTAGTCAATTCACAGATGAACATATTTCATTCAGAAATAAAAGAGCTGTAAAGGGAATATATGAATTTGTTTGTTGGATATTATTTGAATTCAGATATCAATTTCTACAATCTCCATTTCATCCAACAGATAGTTCTGCCATCCTAAGCTTCTTCCATGCCGTAGAATTTTTAACTGGTAGGTCTTCTCCTGGGAAGCCAAAGGTTGAACAAAGAATGGAACTCCATCGTAATGAACCATGAATTTTGCAGGATGGGCATAATTAGGTTAATTTGAATAAATGTACAATAGTGGTCAAGCAATGTATCAAAATTGAGGATTCTCATTAATTAGTATTTTCAAGAAATCGCGGGAGATGCTGCAGCAGTCACTTTTAATGGAGTCATCCATTGAAATGCATTTCAATGCAACAATTTCAGATAGTAAAAATCATTACCCTTGACTGAGATTGATTGATCGGGGTTGATCCCAGTCAAGGTGAATGGTTTTTACACTCTGAAATCGTTGGATTGTAATGCATTTTAGCGGATGACTCTGTTAAAAGTTACTGCTGCAGCATCTCCCACAATTTCTTGGACTCTGTCAAAGGTAAAAACAACATAAGTGTTTAAAGTTGGATTTACCCTAATGAACTGCGGCACGTTGCGCACAACTACGAATGCCTGTGGCATTGCATGTACGGTATTTTGTCACAACATCTTGTTCCTTTGAAAGCCCCCAAAATTTCAGAGTTTAAGAGGATGCCTCGATAGCTTAACTGGTTAAAGCAATCGACCAGACATCAAAGGACCTGGGTTCAGATCCCGGGTCAAGGCAAATGATTTTAACACTCTGAAATTGTTGCATTAATTAGTATTTGTTAGGCATGTTTCACAAATTACATTACAAAAACCTATTGAGATATAATTTTCTAAACATTTAAAATAAAAAAGGCTTTTGAAGTAAATTTCCATTGGGTTGGTTAAGTTTTAGGTGCCCCAGGGAATCATTCCTTGACAAAGAATTCTAGACAGCAATATATTCAAATGAAGTTGAACAGAGTATTCCATTTTCATCATAAAAACACACTTGTTCATTAATTAAAAACATATTTTCTTACCCTTTTCATTATTTCCACACCAATAACTTTCTCAATAGTAACCACCAATGGTGGCTTGCAACTGCTGTATAGCATTCTCTCTTTGGTTGAGCGTGAGTCCATAGAATAGATGAACACTGAAAGGAAATACAAAATTTGAAATCATTTTTAAGTTTAGCATACAGAAATGGTAAATGAATATTGATCCATTTTTATGTATTGAGCAGTAAAATAACCATTTTGACTGCAGAGGGAGGATTCTCTTTCAGCCAATACGGAATTCACATTCAGCAACCCTCCACTCACAGCGCATCCATTTTGGTAAACTTTGTGGAATCATTTGAAAACTCATACAACCAACCACAGAATAAGAAATAAATAAATATGGAGAAACTTTTTCGAGATTATTCTGTTTGATGAAGGTTCTATCTGGGAGTTTCCATCGCAGAGGTTGGCTTTGTGCCCAGCAGTTTTGGCCCCCAGCCCTTTTGCCTCCAGGACTGGGGCAAAACTGTTGCCCACAAAACCTAACTACACAATAGAAACTCCTGGAAGCAGCATGGAAGCTTAATTGTTTAGATACATGCCTTTATTGTAGAGAGATATCTTTGGCGATAGAAGCACAGAAATCAGCATCAGTGAAATGTCATCAGCCGAGCATTCCATTAGCAAGGGGTGACTCAAATTAGTATTTCCTACAGAATTTTGACTCGCTTAAGTTTTTATGCAACATTTAACTCAAGGCTTTTAATTGATAAAACTATGGAAATAAAAAATAATCCATATTCACAGTTAATTTAATGGAAATTTTTTATTAAAATATGATGACAAACATAATGTTCATAAAATTTCAAAGTATGTTAGCTCACAGCAGGGAGGATGAAAAATTTATTTATTTATTTAGCCTTAGTCCGAAAACAGCACTCTGGCCTTTACATTGGACTATTAACAAAGAATAACAATGGAGACGATTACAAACACCCAAGCCCTAGGTGGAAGAAACCCACCCAGGCGGGAATCGAACCTGCGACCCGACGAAAAGGTATGTTCATAGCAGCCTACCATGCAAAGTACTAGGTACGTTCACGGCAGCAAATGGGTTAATATAAATATACCTTATTTTTCAAAACAAACTTAATTACAAATGAAATATACACTAATTTTTTAAACCCTCAGGGGGCAACATAATTGCATTAAACCCTAGAGAAGTTAGCGGCTGAGACCAAAGAATTCATTTCTAAAAGAAAAAATAATAGGAAAAAAGAAATTACAATGAACCTACCGATTGCTTCCATGAGGTCACCTTCATGGGTGTGCTTGTAGGTGTAAAGGTGGTATCGGCCAGCATTGGCGGGAACTTTACCAGGTAAACGGTCTAATCCAATTGTGTCACAGTCAGAAAGGTGGATTTCTTCTTTCTCAAGATCTTTAAAATTTTAGAATACAATGACAAATAATATGAGTTTCAGCCACACTATAAGGTGAGTACAAGTACAATGTTTATTCCATCCCCCTAATGAAAATTTTTATATCAGACCATTCCATACCTCTTGTAATAGCTACCCACCAGAGCACAGGACTTTACTAGTAATTAAGGAAAGTTTGAACCATATATTTCTTCCATCAGATTCTTTCTGTTACACCTTAAATCTAAACTCTTTTCTGAATTTTTAATATGATACAGTGATCTCGAGAACCTGAAAATAACCAGGAAATTTGGAAATCCATTCATGAATTTCAGAACTCAATTTGTTTTTATTTATTTTTTCAATTTCTACAGCAATTGAATTCCAATGAGCAATATTTGGAGTCATTCACCCTCTCTCTCGGAGAATCATCATTCTCATTAGTAGCAGTAGTCTACTGAGTTGGGCGGGTTGGAGTAACTATATTACATTAGCATGTTAAGTATAATGCACAATGTTTATCATTGGCGATATATAGTTACTTGTATTCTTAAATACATATCAATGAATGGCACAGGTATCATATAAACTATAACTGATCTCAACGGTGAGTTGCATTTTTATTTGAAAATAACAACATCAAAATTATATTCCTGGATTAAAGCACAACAAAACTATAGACTATTTTTCCTCGGTCCATGTTCGGTTCTCGTTGTTTATTGTTATGCTGTTATTGTCTTTTGTCCTCTTTCATGTTTGTTATATTTTTAAGGGTAAAATGGCGCTAATGCAGTATGTGAATAATGTTTTAAAATAAAATAAATCATGCAGGTTCTGTGACTTATGGGAATTTATGATTGATTACTGAAAATAATTTTATAATATTCCACATTTATTCAAATACAAAACCGGTTTCAATATTTTCAAATCATCGTCAAAATTTTTGATAAAGATGTTAAAGCAATATCAAAAGCAAAGTATTTCAATTAAATACGTAAATTACTAAGAGTTTTTCAATCATTATTTCATTGCTGCAATTCAGATTTTACTCGCCAAAGAATGTCCTCGTATAAGATTTCTCACTAAAAAATACTACAGGAAGTATGTATGTATGTAGAGAAGCGCCAAAAATATCTTTTAACTGCTAAAAGGTGTTCACCAAAGAGTATACTGATGCATTTGATACTTGTGGGGTCAAATTATAGTACATTTAAAACACCAAGGCATTCACAACCATCTGTACTTAAATTCTCCTTCACTTTCTGTCGTGCATTGTGATGTTTTCTTATGAGTGAGCATGCTTTGAAGGAATACAGCACATCAAATAAGTTTAACATGTCCATAATTGCATCACTTGTGCTATGTTTAACTGGTTCGAAGACATGAAGGCTAATCACACCAACTTTTATTTCTTCAAGACCTACCTAACATAATGAAAAAAGTTGCTAATCAATGACTTCTACAAGCAAACACTACAGCATTAACTCACCAATTTTAAGTTGCACATAGTTACATCCTCCAGAAGCTAATCTAAACATGGAGTCTTTTGCTTCAGAGCTGATGGGAAAAACCACACCAGAGAGAGTTTGCTGTCTAGTGTCAACACCAACGCCAACACCAGCTGAGGAAGAAGAAATTCACCAAATTTGTAATAGTCCCATGCCAACCAGGGATTAAGCGCAGTTTAACATATATTACAAGTAGCTAATAATAATAATTATTATTATTATTAACCCTAGAACGGTAACACTATTTTTTTCACCCTATTCTGGTAACCTATAGGGTGACAATTTTCAAAAATTCATATCTCACACCATATGACTATGAGAGTACTATGGAGAACCATTATTTTGTATTTTAATGTAAAATCATGGGGCACATTGATTGACGTGAATTATGGTAAAGGTCGAGTTGCAAACGTAAGCTGTTTTTGTTTGGAGCGGGAATTCCACCTGCTCTGGGGTGTTTTTTCACCCCCATTACCGTTCTAGCATTAATAACAATATTTATTTTGTCTAATGATTTGTACATACAATAATAAGAAACATGAAGCACTATGAATCAAAACACGGCAAGCCTAGCTTAAAATCTACAATTTATTTTTAAATATGTACAATGTCCAGTTTATTCCCCTTTAAAGCAAGCCAATGAAAGAATGGCAATTTGCCAACATACACTATATTCAATTTCAATCCTCTTTGAGATCATGGCCAAAACAAGAAGGTTTTGCAATACTTAAGTGCTTCACAGTAACTTGAACCCTACATTGGGCTTGGGACTACTTACACAGGAGGGATAGGGCTGAATTTTCAAAGGCAACAAATTAATCAACTTTTAAAAATCATAATATCAAGGGGACAAGATTAGAACCCAATCCACATCTTTTCAAATACATTAAATTGTCTCTTTAGATGTTTCAAATAATATTTTTTCCCTTTAAAGAATTATTAATGGATTCTTGAACAAGTTTCTATGAATTGATTTAGCAAAATCGAGCAAAGGAGGTTTTATAGTCCTGTTTTGATAAATGCACTATCAAAAATACTATTGTTTTCATGCATTCATGGTAGATCACTACACAATCAGTGAACCCTAATGTAGTGATTTTTTCAGAATAAATTTATATGTACACAATATACTTGAGCTACGAGTGGTTGTATACATATAAAAGCAAGGGAGGCGTATTTACAAATTTAAAATAAATATCTGAAGAAAATCAACCGCACAATACTGATCAATAGCGAAAAAAATTGAAATTTAATAGTAAAAAATTGATGCAGCCAGCATATTAAGTATTTTGTTATTATAATTTATAAACGCAACCTATACTAAAGACAATATTTTCCAAATGACACAAATAATTGATGTCAATAAGGATAACTTAAGCAATATCATCTCATCCGCTGGTTAATTAAAATTGTATCCCTCCCAAAGTTTCTTTTGTCATGACTGAGAAGATAAAGAAATATTAATTCTTTATAATCTCTTTGAAGTTAGAGAAGATGTTTCCTTATGAACAGCCTAGGATGGTGAATTCCTGTTTGATGATCAAAACAATCATCACAAGAGCAAATGCAAATATATTCACATTTTAATCAAGTATTTTATTTCCGCATTACTTCACAGGTCGTTCAAATGGAATAACATTCCTGGAATTTCATTTTTTATATAAAAATTTTATGGAAAAAGTTGTTACAAATTTATTTTTCACAAAATTCCATCTACTAACTCAATCATAAACTTCAAGGAAACAAAAATTTTCAATATAATAGAAAATGGTTTCATGAAGAAATGTGTACCGTTAGTACTCGATAGTAAAAAAAAACCATAAACACAGTAATCAACCCGAAGGTCGGTTTGGTAGGTAATTCACCCAGTACTAAGCCCGAGGACATGTGAAATACCTCAGGGTAAGGGGACCAGTTCCTTTCCCTGTGCCAGTTATGGTTTCCCAGGAAGATCTGGTACCCTGAAAAATCACATAGCTTGGGTTGAGCCGAGGGTGCCAAGAGACGCTTGCCCGGGAATCGAACCTGGGCCCTCTGATCAGTAGTCCAACGCTCTACCCCTGGACTACTGCAATCAACTAATCAATAGTATTCTAGCTAAAAATTTTTTAAAGTTAATGTCTTTGAAGTAAAGGTAAATTATCAAGCCCTTAGTAAACAGCTTCCCAGTAAAATGTTTTCAATTACATTCTCATTAATGCGTATAATCAGTGTGTTGTGGCAGCCTCAATGTCATTTTAAAACAACTATTTTGCAAAGCCCAGTAAAATGAATGGCAACTATTAGAAATAGGTCCTGGGAAAAGTAACATGATTACAAACATATTTACCATCTGGAAAGGAAAAAACAACCCGACTCTAAATTTGGAAAGTAATACCTAAACCATGCAATTGTGATATTTTTTCTATTCTACATGCCCTAGATTAGTTTTGGGCAATTTTTGCTGCGTGAAATTTGCTGACACACACTCCATGTGACAGTAGCAGGTCGTTGTCATACTAGTGATGCCTTCACCCTCCCCTAAAAAGCATTATGAAAACTGAGAACATACATAAAATGGGCAGTACAGGTGGCCTTCGACAGGTCTTGTGCATACATGTTACTGACCCCCCCCCCTTTTAAATCATAGAATGACGCTCCTCTAAGCATTGGGTCCCTTCACTGTATCTTGTATAGCTCGTGTGCAAACCCAATTTCGCATGAAGAAGGGGAAGCCAATTTTCAGGAGCTTTGAAAATAGTTCAGGTTTAATGCATTCATACATTGTTCCCATGAACCCATGATCACCCCAATCACTGATCACAAATGAAAGTAAAACTTTGACAAATTTAAAGCTGTATTATTAAAATGTATTATAATTAAATATTTTTTCGAACCTGTCGTTCCTTCAATGCGCATCCGAGCAAGTTCTTCTTCAGCGGGCGTAAGTGGAGCCGGAGCATAAGCATTCGCCTTGTGTTTTTTAAAACCATTTAACGATGCTTCTTCCTAAATCGTGGATCAAACGTAAGGAAACTATTACAAATTACTCGTCAAACTCCTACTAACATGAAAACGATCCTAAGCATCCCGATTGTACCATCAATATGTTGGGCATAATTTTACCTTAATTGTAGCATGAATTTCCTCCTTAATTTGACCTCCTCCAAATTCCTGCTTGAGAGTTGCTTTAGTAGATGCATAGAGCATCTTCTGCCGAACAGGTGAATCATCCGGCGACCAACTTATCAGCGCCCATTCATACCCTCCAGTGCTGCTTCGCGAGTCGAATCTGGCACAGATTATTTTAATTGAAACAAAATAATATTGCTGGTGCAGAATTTAAGAAGCGCCCATACATACCAACTACAAATTGTACTTACCGATAAAGAATATAGCAGGGTTGATCTTCTTTTATCAAAGGCAAAACTAACCTATCATAATCTTGTTCCCATGTACCTTTGGTTCCAGCTTGGGCAGATAGCGTCAATTCCTCTATTAATGAAGAGATTAAAATAATTATACGACGTAACTGGCGACGCAATAGAGTTCATCATGACATAATGACCAGTTATTTTTGCGCAAAATTGTGTTTCTTAGAAAATAATATTGTACTTACCATTTTCAATAGAAACTTTAAATACTCGTGTATGCCCATCGCGGCATTTGCCAAAGAATTTCTTCAAACTCTCATTAGCTAAAATTAAGAATTAATGATATTTAGCAATTTTGTTTTCGAACGACGGCAAAATAATTCATTACAAAACTTAATTCTATTAACCAAAGCGACTACGGTTGTTGGTGCAACAATACTTATAAAATATTTTCTAATAGTTATTTTAAGTGTTTTTGGTTTGCATTCTGTGATAATAATACCTCTAATTCCCGTTTGATGCGACATTTCAGCTCTTGAAGACACAGTGCTTAGAGGAGTTTAATTCCAATTATCAAAAAATTCAGACGACTTTAGCAGAATGACTTCCTCCGCCTACCTGCGGTTACCCACCATCAGCCCACCATAGGTGTCACTGAACGCAATTTTGCTCTTCATTTATTGTAGGGATGGGCAAATATTGTGGATTTGGCGGTGGTAGGTGGGATTATGTTCGATTTAATTTTTTATCTGTGAGAAATGTTGTTCAATGTGTTTAGATTTAACTAAAAATGTGAAATATATTCCATTGCATAGGAAGCGTATGTGATATTCCATTATGCTTCTCAAGTGTTTCCAAAACCGGTACGCCAGTTATTTGTTCATGCCCATTTCTTAATTGATTAGTGTCAACATGGCTATGGCAGTTTTACCGAATAATCCAATGAATTTTTCCGAAAATCTACAAGGAAATATGGTTCTTGAAAATCTAAGAGCACAGAAAGAACAAGGAAGATTCTGCGACGTAACGTTGTATGTGCAAGGGAAACAGTTTCGTGCCCACAGAAATGTCCTCGCCTCCTGTTCACCATATTTTGACTCAATTTTAAAAATGCATAGAGTAGTTAAAGAAAGATTAACAGTCACCTGTCAAGACTCCGCTGTTTTCTTGTGTTTATTGAATTACATGTATACAGGATCTGTTGTCATTGATAAAAACAACGTTAGTGAACTTCTAAGACTATCAAATCATTTTCTGGTGTCCAAGTTGAAAAAGTATTGTGCAGAGTATTTGGACCAAAATTTGGATGTAACTAATTGTTTGTCTGTGAAAGATATGGCTGAAAAGTATAATATGCCAGCTCTATCGACCCGTGCCTCCTCATTTATTCAAGTGCACATAGAAGAAGTGCTCCAGCAGGAAGAAATATTAAGTTACCCATTCAGCAAGGTGGAAGAAATATTAAGCGATAAGGTAGGTTTTCAAGTGATAATATCTTAAGTGTGTTGAATACCTTCGGAATTGCTTTTATGTCATATTTATGGAATGTTTTTTGCTACGTTGAATTTTTTTGTTAGCATTCAGTCAAGTGTTTACCAAAAAACCCAGTCGTGGATTGCAAGGGTTTGATAACCTTGGGAATGCCATATTTTATTGAAATTAGATATTGATTATGTATATTTTTTTGCTACCCTGCAGTCGCTGACGATTCCTCCAAACAGCCTCCTGGCATTTATATCCGCATGGGTCTGGCAGGATGTGATGGAGCGTGAGTGTCATATTCGGTCATTGCTGGGATTTGTTGAGTGGCATCATACTGATCAGTCTAATATTGTGGAACATCTGTCTCGAGAACCCCTATATACTGCCAGCCCTATTTCTCTGTACTTCTTTCTCAAAAGCCTGTATGAGAATGGACTTTCTCTGCCACAAGAGTACTCGACCACATATCAGGAGCTATTCACTAAGTATGGAAAGCAGGTGAGTTGATTCTTTAAGTGAAATTTTAATTTGTTGTGAATTTCATTTTGTATGCATTTGTGACCCAAGCATACTTGAAGTCGAAAAAAGTTTTCATATTTTATTGTGATAAAAGTTTGAGAAAGCATTGAAATCCGTTTTTGTCGTAGTGGGTTGATTAATGAAAAGAGAAAATCATATAATCTTCTTCAAAATTATTTGATTTCCATCGCATGTAAATGGTTTGTATTTTATGTAGTATGATTGTAATCTGCTATCTAAAGGAAATGTAGATTAGAATTTTTATTCTCCGTTGGTAATTACACACATTGCATGCGATCGCCAAGCTGAGGTTCCCATTTCATGTATGCAGATAAATTTACAATGTTACATAAATGTGTTCATGCATGTTTAAAGAATATATTTTGGCGTACTTTTACATGTGTTTTGATACAGGCGCTACAATTTGTGATATTTTATTATACAATAGAGATCCAAGATGAGTAAAACTATTATGGCATTTTGTTGTATGATTACTTAGATGCAAACACCTTAGTGGTATGGTATTATAATTATACACATCTGCATTTTTGTGAACATATTTCCGGATATATAAATTAAGATAACTTGGCGAAAGTATTGAGTTATTATTAAATTATTAAAATATTGAGTTATTTGGAATAGGTTTACTGGGTGCCCGTAATGAAATTTTAAAAAATATTTTTTGTGATTGAAATGTGTTTTATTTTGGGGAGGAACTCTGGAGGTGAATCACATGTTAACTTAGATTGTATTATAGTGGACATTCCTTAGGTCAATATTGAGGGGTCATGAGAGACTGGAAAAATTGTATTATTGTATTTATTTTTTTATTTAGGTTTCTCAATTGCATTGTAGCATACGAGGAAACATCAAAACGCATCAAAATAGGGATATCACCTGAGAATCAATCTTAGCGTCAATTAATAATTTTAATGAATGCGTGGGTCAGATATTTGTCTTTCTTGCTCTGTAAGAGAAAATATAATTCTCTCATAGCATCAATTTTAAATTTAAACACATGGCTACTTTGAAAATTGAGCAATGCCATTTCTTCAATTTTGTAACTGTTAACTATCTCCTTAGGTGTTTTGTGTCATCATAGATGAAAGCAACAAATGTGGAGAGTTTATATTTACATGAAATGTACTTTTGATTTTGATATATTCATGGAATGAATTAGACCTGGTGAAAGCCAATATTATTTATATTTCTGACCACCAGGGCGTTATTGAGTACAGATAGGCTCACCCAAATAAGGGAAATACTCTCCAGCGTAATCAATTGCATTCTGGTTTTATTTACAGGAGTTAATAAATTTAAGATCTTAATTCTCCTTATGCAATTCATGATCACAACATTGTAAGGTGAAATGAATCTTCATTTTAAATGAATGCTTGTTTAGCTCCATACCTAAACTCACGTTTGATATCTCACCTCAGTTTCATTCGTAAACACAGGCCCTATACCTACTGCCACAAAGCCTCAGGATAGTACACTGGTTATTATCACAAGTATGGCCAATCAGTTGCGAAGAAGTAATGGCATAGTTCCATCAAAACTTTGGGAAGAAATCAAGAGCAGAGCTAATTTTTTTGGAAAAGTTAGGAATTGAGAACAATGTTTTTTTTTTAGTCATGAGACCAGTTGGTATTTGGTGTAGGCCATCATCCATGCTAAGCCTGGTAAAACCTAAAGCAATCGTAGGTCTCACTTTGTTGAGGTATGTGGTATGTACAGAGATGAGGGATCATTTATTAGAAGTATTCATTAGAAGTTGATCATCTGAATCAAACACCTGGGAGAAAAATCAGGAAAAAAGATGGCATATTTCTCAGAAATTTAGAAATTAAAACCCACTCTGGCTATTGAAAAAATGCTGATTAAACAATATTCAGTGATTACTTGAATGTTTGTATGGTTGCTTTTGCATTTAAAAAAATGTAACACCTGAACAGCATTAACAGTTAAGTTGGAATGAACATTTCCTAGAAGAAGTAATTGCGCATCCCAATGCTGTTGTGTTTGGAGGATGATGATTATCATAGGGCTCGGAAATAAGACAGGCTGTGATTTTCAATCTATTTCAAGTGAAAAAAATGTGCATGCATTAATTCCCGTGCCCTGCCACTGAGGGCCTTTGGTTGACGTCATGTAAACAGAGCATGGATGTTTTCTTATCACATCTGTGATTGTGATGATTTCATAAGCTTATGAAATGATATGACTCATTCACTAAGAAAACATTACTCTGCAAAAAGTGTTGTGTAATACTACCGGTATGCTTGGGTTGCATTCCATAAGGGCCAAGTGAGTTGTGATTCAGCATGGTGTATACATGATATTATGTTAGATCATTTCTGTGAAAGAAGTGTTTTTAAAAATGTCATGGATGTGCTGCTTAGAGCCCAGTGTATGAGTAGCAGCAATGTTGTTTCAAGAATCGATGATTATAATTGCAGTCCAGAAATTATGAAAGTGTGTTTACAGGAATGCTTTCTTTATTTTGCTACACCTTTAGGAATAATTTTTTAATGCATGATCCCTGCATTTTGGCAACATTTGCCCTGAGAGTACAGCAGCAAACCAGAAGGAGTGTTGCTACTTACTAGTCCTTTAAGAAAATAGCACTTATCTCTGCAAATAATCATTTTTAATCACTTGTATTTGTCTTTCACTACTTTGTTGCTTTTCTTAAAGGTAAAGGTATTTTTTAAATGTGATCGTATGCAGCATTAAAATTATGCAAAATATCTGACCACTAATATTAAAAATTCTTAGCATACTATATGTGGTGAAATTACGGAACAGTGCTGAGATCGTCTGATGCCATTTGACTCTGGCAATATAAACAAACAAGTATGCTGTATGAACTGATTACAGTGTGCACTTTTGTCTGTAGTTCTTTAAAGCATGTGAAATCATGCAAACATTTTCTTTGTTCAGTTGTCTTCATATTAAGTAAAAATATAATAGATAAGCTTACCACATTTATGGAATGTGATATATTTTCCCCATTCCAATTTCTTAAAGATTTTTGTTTCATACTTGATGATAAAATGACATTGTGGTGAATTAATTGTATCAGTCATGAGAAAAGCCCATGCAGAATATAGATGCACAATATCTATCCTTTAGAAATATCTGAGAATTTTTATGATGAAACATCCCTAATCTGTGCATGTTAATTTGTAAATTGATATTGCTCTACTTTTCCGAGGAAATGCCCAATGAATGGAAGGGAAATATATACCAGTGGGTGATGATATGAGAGAGTGTAAATAAAAGAGGGTGTAGAGGATATGCTTTAATGGAAGGGACCTTTTGGGTTAAAATTGACCATCAAGTCATCAGCTGACATCATTCTTGATCCCATGTACATCTTCTCACATTCCACCTTGCTCTACATTGGTCTCTAAGTGAAACCATAACGTTTTGTTTGCTATTAACTCACCTGGAATTATATAGGCCTTCGCTTTGGGAGTAAAATTCAGTACATTTTGAAATACATTCATAATTTTTAAACATGCTGTTATCAGAAAGTTTTACTCCCATAAGAATGGACTTGAAAGAAAGCTTTATTTTCAGGAGATAGTTTCCACTAGCTATCACCTCCATTGCTATCATTATCAATATAAAGTCATCAACATTGTTCTGCGACTATGCTACCAAATGTTCAAATGGTAGAAAGACTGATAGAACTCTTTAATGAGAAAAACAAGGTTGTTGCAAACACCCTTTCTAAGCTACATTAGAGAAGAAGATACTCATGGAAGATGCTGGGGTACAGGGTAGGATACCATATTGACTACATTCCTGTCAGGATGAGTTAAAGGTTAAGCAATGTAAGAACTACCCCGGCACATATATGAATAGTGGTCACAACCTGGTGATCATTGGTGGCCAGCTTCAGTATAAGAAGATGAAGAAAGTAACGCATGGACCCAGCTTGAAGGATGATGAAAGATAATAAAGATGATTATAACCAAAGTATTGGATGAGCAATTTGTTCGATGGTGAAGTCTAAGAAGCTATGAATAGCCGATCAAATGAGATACCTAGAAACATTGGGGAAATCAAAGAGTAAAGAATTTAAGAAAGAAATTGAGGAAATCCTTAAATAAAAGGTGCAGAACCGAGCCATACAAGATTGCAAGATTGCCAAGGAAGAGTGAATAGAAGCCTGCTGTGGAGAAATCAGTGGGGACATATGAAAGGAAACAGAAAAATAAGTGAAGAGACAATTTGGAGAGAGGAAACAAAACCCTACGACATCATCCCAATCCAAAATAGTAATGGAAAGATACCAAAATTAAATGATGAGATGGAAGGATTATATAGAATTACTCTACCAAGACCCCTAACTACTTTAAGGTGACTAAATTGAAGAAGAAATAATGAAAGAAAAAGACAAGTGCATAGGATAAATTGATGTGAACATAAAACAGAGAAGTTATTAGGGTGTGAGGGAGTCAACACTGGTTAAAGAAGAATGAAGGGCGGTAAACCAACCGTAGGATTGAAATTATGTTGATGATGGATGCTCAAGCGTGTTGAAATGAAAATAACTGAGTACAGGAATTTGCAGTGGTAGCCAGATCATTTTAGCTGACAGTATTATATAATCTGCCTGTCAATTAGCCAATTAAGTCAAGTACCAAGTCTTCTGTTCTCTCTCATCATAACGATGAAAATTTCCTAAATCCAACTCACCCTGATGTTATTGCTGGCAAATTCAGTGAACTCTTCTACCAAACCCTTTCAAGTTTCAGTTCATCTAGTATTCCTTCTCTTCCTGTACTTGTACCAGCATTTAATTCTTATTTCCTAATGACAATTGTGGAGTCATAAAAGTAGTTCCCTATCAATTCCCTGTCTTTTGGACCTCATGACTTCCTAGTACATAGTGGGTATCAAGAATATTTTTCTAGAAAAATTTTCTTTTGCCTAGAATATTTTCCTTCCCAACTTAGGTGTGCATAAGTCAGTCCTATTCCTTAAAAATCTCACTGGTTGATTCAAGCAAGTTACACTCTTTGTCTATGGTCTCAGTGATTTCCAAATATTTGGAAAAGCATTTAATATTCAAGTAATGAATGCCTTACAATTTACATAATGGGTTACTGATTGAAGGACAAAATGATTTAATGAAGAATATACATATCTACAATTTCTGCCATGTGCTCCATTTGGATATCTTAATAATTGTCCTCCAGGGCTGTATTGAAAAGGAATTGTTAATTGATGTTTTCAATTATGCAATGAAAGCATTTGACATGATACAATCCTAGTACTCTGGTGTACAAAATTTTAAGCATTGATGTTAATGAAAACTTATTCAAATGGATTCCCTAGTATCTATTATTATATATTATTATCTATATGTATAATGTGATTTTGTATGCCTGCACCAAAACCCCTTCACTGGTCAGAAATAGGGATGTTCACAAGTATGACACCAGGGTTAAGGATAAATTTCATAATGGCCATTGCAGAGTAGCAGTACTACAAAAAACCCTTGAAGTTTCAGGAAGACTGCTGTTTAATTGACTTCCTGAAGAGTTAAAACGAATACTCCCCCAAGAAAATAAATTTAAAAAAAAGTTGAAAAATTTCTTTTTAAATAATGTTTTTTATAGCATCCAAGAGCACATAGAAAGAGCCAATGCAGGGAATTCTGTTTTTTAAAATCTTTAATACTCATATATTTCATGTGCATTATTATTCCTATGAATTTGTATGTATGTTAATGCAGCTTTAAATGTAATTGAATCTTAACGAAGCCCCTACAATTATGTATTGTTCCATGGAAAATAAATCTTTCTATCAATCAAAAATGCAGATAAATGCTAATTACTCTTAGCGTACAGCTAATGGCTTGCTTAATGTTGTTTTTCACAATGAAAAGTTCAATATGGTGTACCTTTGTATTCAATTCTTACTTAGTCCCATCTTGTTTTTAATTCAAATTGAATTACTTTCATTAGTAAATATCATGTAGCTTGTCCATAGTGTGTGATGTTGTTGATATTTCATGACTTTATAAGTCTGATGAGCTACAATTATCTAACCAATTCCACAACTTATTTTAAAAATTCACACAGTTTCAATGGAAATTCTATGCCAAATTCCAAAGAAACTGCGGGAGATGCCGCAACAGTAACTTTTAACGGAGTCATCCGCTAATGTGCATTTCAATGCAACAATTTCAGAGTGTAAAAATCATTCGCCTTGACGTTGCATTGAAATTCTATGCCTTTAAATGCTAGTTAGACCACTTAGCTCAAGCTTCACTCCCTAAAAATCTCGTCCACTGCCCGACCCTTGGATATAATTGAATTTTAAGAATATAGTTCTAAATTCTCAAACTAATTTCCTGAGATTGTATGCCAATGAAAACCTAGATTGGGCAAAATATTTTTATTCATTTCAGTTATTATCGCAATTGGCCTCTTTATAAATATGTAAATTAGTCAATCTGTTCTATTTTGGCAATCTTATATGTGTGTTCTGCCAAAATTCTCGCATGTTGGTCAAAGATACTCCTAAGCCAGTGTAGACAAGGAATATGTGCCGTCCTGCACTTGCCTAGTAAAAAAATTTGGTTTTATCCTTGATGGTCTACGTACATGCAGTACACAACTTTAAACATGCTATATGATGCTCGAGTTCAGAGAGGTTTGTTATTTGTTATTGCTTTAATACATTTTATCCATACCGTTGCGCTGCAGGCGTAGAGAAAGTCATAATAACAATAGTGAAGCAGGTAAAAAATATTAGTGCAGGTAAAAGACTGCTGATATTTGTTCTTCTTTTATCTGCATCTAAAAGCTGTCACAGTGTACGAAGATGTAGGAGAAGATTTACATCACTGGCAATAGTTTAATTTTGTGAGACAGGATCAAGGAAAACATGGATAGAAAGGAGAAGGCATGTGCAGTCTCCAATTTGGAAAATCCTGCAAAATCAACAAGGAAAAGTTAAATTCTAGAGAGTAAGCTGAAAGTGGTAGTTGCCTTGAAAATGGAGAATTTCTAAGTGACATTGCACATTGATTAATTAATTTCAAACATTGTTCGAGTTCAATAATGCAAACCATTATTTTGCACAAAGAAAATTTAATAAGTTCAGTTGGATCTGCAGTGGCTATGTCTGCAAAAAATTCACTTGTTCACAGTTTACTCTTAGAACAAATGAAAAACCTGCTTATTTTGTCGATCGGCTCCAATGATATTCCTCCTACATTAGCAGTCACTTGCACCAAAACTTGAAATTTTATTTGAGTCTTTGAAGAAAGGCAAAAGTGATGAATGTTCTGAATTGTTAAATACTAGTTCTTGTTGATTCTAAAATTTTAAATGGTAGGCAGGTACTTACTGTGTTACTTTGATGGGTGAATCAGCAAGTGCTGTTGAAAAAATAGCAGCAAGGTACTCCAATGACCTATAAGAAATCTTGATCCCTACATGAGATGCTTTGTGGAGGGCACTTTGAGTGAGTACGCCGTCCGTCAGATGGGACGTTAAGCTGCAGACCCCTTGGCACCTTTCGTGAAAAGCAGGCTAATGCCAACGCCGGGTTTCTCTCCACCCTTTATCCTTTCCTTGTCCATCCCCTATGGCGCAAATGACCTCAGCTGTCGGTCGCCTCCCCTAAATACTACTACTATGAAAGAGTACAGTGAAACCTCGCTCAATGAGCATTATGCGTCGCGAGTAATTTGCATAACGAACAAAAATATTTTTTGAAATTTGTTGTCTCAGGCGTAACTTTGTGGAATTTGCATAACATATTGAAATGTAATGAAATAATTGACTTTGTAATTCCACACACTTTATTTAAAAACACACGACCCAGGTTTCGACGTTGAACGTCATGATGACGTTCAACGTCGAAACCTGGGTCGTGTGTTTTTAAATAAAGTGTGTGGAATTACAAAGTCAATTATTTCATTACATTTCAACAAAAATATTTTGCCTAAAAATGTGACCTTCTTCATTGAGGACTCTGGTGTGTATGTGTGTGTGTGTATAAAAGAAGCATTAAGTGCTGGAGCAAGTCTATGCCTGTGTATGACTGATGCTGAGGCGTGTATCTCATTTTGGTGCTAGTTACTCATTGTCTTGCAGTCCTCCATCACTGAAGCTGGTCGACTGGAACAGCAGTTTTGAGTAGTACTTCATTTATATTGGCTCAGGTGTATCTCTGATTGACATCAATTTTAAACCAATGGCTGGTCCTCATCAATTCTCCCTTATCAGTTGCCATTTTATTTTGGCGAAATCACATTAGTTTTACAAAAGTGGTCTCCCTCCTAGAACAAGACATAAAAGCAGTTTGTCCTGTTCAAAATTGTACCATTGGTAACTATTTTTTAAATCATTGGAAGGCACTTCCTTTAACATGTGTTTATATTTTGAACTTGCTTGTTGCAAAGTACCCCTACACATTCCGTACTGATTCTGCTTTGTGTCACCATGATACATTCCTGGAAAAATTATGTGCTTTTTTATCTAAAGTATTCTTTTAACCAAAAAGGTACTCTGCATGCAGCTTCATTGATTTACAATAAATTAAAGTTGTTTATTAAGTTAGTGTTATCATTTTTTTCCTTTAGGAATAAGTTTAATTTATAACTCTTACCATTTTCCTTTTATGGTCATCATTTAGTCCCTGACTTGGTGGTGAGTTCTATTTGATGATGTTGTAATTATGTTGAAATTATAATTAATTTGGTTTAGTGAAATTGTTTATCATTGTTGACTTATTTGTTTGCATAGGCGTAGAAAAACAAACAGAATATTTCATTATTATTAGACCCTCCTTGATTCAATGAAACCAATGTTATACCAATGTCATATGGAGTCCTTTTCTCTATAGCTACTCAAAAAATGTCTCTTTGTGATGCATTAACTAGTGAACTCTACAGTCACTTCTTTCTTGAAATCCAAATCGGTGTTTTAAGAGCCTTGTTCCCTATTATATCAGAGTGACCTGTACAATGTATTCTAATCAGCATCAGCTGAAATTTATAGGGCCAAATTTTCTTCCTCTATGTTCATATCTTGTGGGTAGGGTATCCAAATGACAGAATGCCTTGAATGTATAAATTATTATATTTGCATTTATTTCCCCTGTGAAATTTCCATTTGAATAATGAACACGTAACACTGTCCGCTTTTGCAGCCTGTCACAAAGTAAGAGGAAAGCCTCTGTTAGAATAGTAGAGTGTTGGCTGTACAAGGATTGCTACTACCTATAAATAACATGACATTTTTCATTGTATAGTGGAGATTTGTCATTCCTCCAACAAAGTTATTCGCAGTGACCTTTTTTCTCTTACCACTTGTGATCACTATTCTACTTTAAGTTGTTAATATACTGGCATGTTGAAAGAAATGTTACTGTGTTAGAGATGCTACATCATTGGTAAATGTACAGGAAGTAGATGATTTCTAACATATTGTCTTCCTCAAAGTAATTTGATGTGTTTCATAGGATGTGGAATTAAGTGATGGCGATAGCTTTCTGTCAGTAGCCGTTTCCTCTGCTATGGACAGTTTTCAAAATCCTGCTTGCAATGATTCTGGAATCAATAATGAATCAAAACCTAATGCATACTTGTCTCCCTCAATGGATGTTTCTTCCATAATCTCAGATGTTGCCAAGGTAAACAAAATTCCTTCTGCTATTCAAAATATTATTTTTTCCTAGGGTTTAGTTAATCCATTGTTTATTGTACATAACACCAATTTTTCATTTCCAAGTAGTGGATACATTTAAGAATGATTTTGTTATGTGAATGTCATTGTTATCTACCAAAAAATGATTATGCTCCACTTATGACACACATTGCCATTTGTTATACGTGTATGTGTCGCACAAAATGCATGATTATGAATGAAATATTCAACCGTCAAGTCCTCAGTATTTTTGCCTATTGTTTAGATCTTAAATAATAGTTCTCTACATGTGATACAGTAATTTGTGACATTTTTTCATTCAAACCCTACCACATTTCTCTTGTGCTCCCATTGGAGATGGGAAGTTCATTGCAATAAACCCTTGGCAAGATTAATTCATCATTCATGTTGGTTAGGATGATTATTTTGTTGGTGTATGATGAACTTTCTGTGGCGCATTTCTGTGAATGGAAGGAATTTCAGAATGTTTAGAATGAATCATAATTCTGAAAGACCCATCTCTGTGGACCATGTATGTCATAATTTTCCAATTGTTTTTGCCCTCTTTTTTGTGTTAACCTCACTAATATTACCTCCTTTTCATGTATTTCCATTTTCCAATCCACAATGTCTCTGCATTTTGGAATGCCATTAGAATGCAGTTTGCTCAGGAAAGTCCAGTCTTAACGCAATATGACTTTTAATATCCAATAGTATAAAGTATCTAATTTTCAATGGAGCAATTGAGAAGCATGTTTTGTTCATTTATTTGTTTTCTATTTGTAGACGGGTGCTAGGCATGCTTTGTTAGAACCCCCCTTGTTATTTAAGAATTATAAATCAAAAGAATGCTCATTTTTAATATTTTATTTCATGACTATGAATACATTAATAGGTTTGTTACTTATGTTCCTTGTTGATACCACTAAATTTAGTTTTATCAGGAAATAAATATGTGTCAACAGTGCAAAAATCAGTTCATTAAATTATTAAATATTGATATTGATAGAAATTGAGCCTGAGGTCAATCAAGGTGCTTTATAACTTTGATTACCTATTCATTGCAATGCTATTAGTCATGTTATCTGTTCATTGATGTGGTGTCTTTGTTGTCGAGATAACGATACAAGTGTGAGTGACATTTGAATTCAATGATGAAAATGATTTCAGTGTTTACATTTTTTTGACTCTATAGTAAAGTCAACCATAAATTATTCCGGCATTTGGAAATTGAAATGGTTTCAATTAGTGATTGGAAGATGCCATTTACTTCATTTTTTATCTGAATTCCTTTATTAAGCTGGTCGTACACAATTCCTTCATTTAAGTTAGTTGTTTGAATGTTATTAAGTGGAAAATATTAGCTTCCATAGTATATTAGCCTAATTACCTAGTCATTGAATGACCATCTGAACTTACGAATCATTTTTCCAATATTTTGTACTATTTTTTTTGCAAAACTCACTTCAATATCAACACAGATTAATAGCTACTGACCCAAGATTGGTAGCCATATGTGTTAATAGTTGCTTCAAGAAGACTAAATGTCCAATCTATGATGTTTTCATGGGAATACTCTCATGATATACCTTGACTTTCCCAATTCATTACATTCTGGCATATGAGGCATACTTTGAGGTATTTTTTTGCATGCCATTTCAAGTTTACACTGGCTTCCCACCCTGAGGGCGCGGGTTCAAATCCCGGCGGTGTTGAATATTTTTCAGAGGTATCTCGATCCCTACTTGAGGTGCTTTGTGGAGGGCACTTTGAGTGAGTACGCCGTCCGTCGGATGGGACGTTAAACTGTGGACCTCTTGGCGCCTTTCGTAAAGAGTAGGCTAATGCCGACGCCGGGTTTCTCTCCACCCTTCATCCTTTCCTATCCATCCCCTATGGCGCAAATGACCTTAGCTGTCGGTCGCCTCCCCTCAAAACTACTACTACTTTCAAGTTTACAAACAACATATTGTTTTGAATTTATCTCATTTATTACAGTTTTTGACCTCATGAGACAATGGTAAAATTATGTGCTCTGCTTCATGGACTGCATTGATGTTGTACTTTGTGCAGAAACTATTAATTTTGTGTGTCACGTCATTACATTTTTTTACATCTCCAATTAAAGTTTGTTTTGAATAAATATAATGAAATAAAGTTTTATGATGTTTCTTTTCCTGTAAAGAAAAGTTAGTTTGAACTCAGGTTCCAGATGCTGAAGATGCCATCTTCAGCTGTAATTGTCTTTATTATGTTGAAACCAGGTTAATGATTGATTTTTAGTGGAATTGGAAGTCAATAGTAATTTATTAAAGCAATTAATTGCCAACCAAGTTTAATTTATGTGCATCTCAATTTTTTATGATAATCGGCTGATTTGTTGACAATAACATAGACATGGGACTACAGTACCACTCCAGCATTCAAAGTATTACCTCATGCATGTCTCCAAGAGCCACTGATTTTCAGCATCAATATGGGCGGAGGAAATGCTATATACCTCGGTCGATTCAGCATTAAGGATGGCATTCTCTTTAACCTTTCCATTTTACACAGGGTTCAGGACATTTATGAGATTAAAACTGGCACAGCAAAGTTTGGCTCCCAATCCACAAGGTCTAAAGATTTCTGTCTCCAGTCCTGCACACCACGCATTCTCCCCTTTTCGCAGCCATCGCCCCCTTTCATGCACTCATCTCTCCAATGATAATCTTTCCTCCTTCGAAAATGTATTCTAATTGATGTATGACGCTATGTAATGCACACTGGCAATTTTACTTTCATACTAAACTAGAGCTACATCAAGGGGTTTAGTATGCAACTCGTAAATTAAATACCACAAATGCAATGTAATACTACCCTACATAATAAGACCGAGTTTCCGACCTTTTATAAATCTTAAATGTTATTTAGGAAATAATAATATCCCAAGAATTATCACACTCATTAGCATGTTTTTGTTTGTGCTGAGTTATCTGATACCTATGTATATGGGAATGAATGTGTGAGAATGTTAATCCTATTCATGAAATGTGACAGAAATAGTGAGATCACTGAATGAATTGCCAATTTATTTTGTTATTTATGCATTATTATTGCATTGTATTTCATCATTTTTTTCTTTTGGAAAAGTTACATGTATGACAAAGCAAATTTTAAAAATTAAGGATTTTCAATGTATACTTTAAATCACTGTCTTAAACTATCAGAATTATATGGAACCACTCCTTAAATAAGTGTCATTGGTATTGTGGTGCCAATAAGATGTTTTGAACAATGTTTGAGGATACTTTTGATGACAAGACGCCACGTTTCATTGGTTACATAACAGTTTCATAAGCCTTGCATCTCTATCATTCTGGCTACACCACTGTATTTTGGTGTTGCTTAAAGGAAAACCATGTTAGTTTATTTTGGAACTGACAGTTCTAATTAAAACAGAACCATGTGTTATTTTGATATTTTTGGCAATGCAACTCTTTGAAAATTTCCACTCTGTTTTTTATAGGGAAAAATGAAAATTATGGAAAATTAAAAAATTTCACTGTCAACGACGGATATTCTACTATTCCAAAACACTGAGCATAAAGGAATTATTTACATAATTACTGTATATCTCAGTGCCGAGTTGAAGTTAAAAGTCGAACATTGATTCTGTGCCAATTGCATTTTTCTGAGAAATCAGATTTTGACCCTTGAAAAGTGAAAAAGAAATGATTTCATTTGAAAATTTTGATAGTTTTGTATTCAAACTTCAAAAATTTTTCAGTTTTTAATCACTTGTTCTTTCTATTTCCAACCTCAATGAAGAACATTTCTTCTGTCATTCAAAAATAGAAGAAAAATTCCCTAAAATCATATATGTACTTGAGGTGCATGAAAAAGGGGAGAAGGGAGACACATTTACCTGCGAGGCAAACGTTTTCAGAAAGGATTACTGAAACCTGGGTTTTGAGTTTGGTTGGGAGTCAATGGTCATCTCATGAGAAATTGTAATGTGATAGTTTAACCATTTTGCTTCTGAAAGAGGGCTTGGGATAGGGTGTTATGGAAGTGCAGGAGTGACAGTTTAGTTTGGAATGGGAGAAGTATGATAGTGATAGGAGTGTTGAGTTTACATCCTAAATGTATACATGGAAAATAAATTTTATATTTGCACTTTCCTCCAATTTGATGTGTTCAAATTGGAATAGCTTAATTTTTAATTTGCTTGAATGGTTTGATTATGTATTTTGAATAAAAGGATGGCTCAATCAACTATGCATTAAAGGTAAATGTTGGGTTGTATTATGATGTATTTTGTTGTTAAAAAGTAATTATGGTTTTGTCATTCCTGATGACAAAAGCAATAAAAAGTGTGCAGCAAAGTAGAGGAGGGAAATATAATATGGAGCATTATAAGATAATTGTAAGGATTGGACTAATCTTGAAAAATAATGAATATATTATGAATGTATAAGGACAAATGGGTATCACTAGAGACAAATATGCAGGCCAAGCAAAAAAATTGTTACATGGGTGGTTTAAAAACCTGGGGTGAACTGTTTTTATTTTTCAAGTCTCTTATTAGGTTTGTACATTTCATCCAATGCTACTCCAAATAGTTGATGCCTTCCAAGCAATGAAATTGTTCCAACTCTGCAAAAAAGGCATTTGGATAGGCGTTGGAATCCTGGCTCTTAATTTTGAGGCCACAATTGATGAGGAGTGTCTGTTTGTTGTCATTTTCGAAAAAGACTTTTTTTGGACCAATCATTTTACTTGCATTTTAATTTAAATTTTCAAATTGTTTGATGACAATACTTAATATATACCTGTAATAATTCGACCTTTGGTAAATGAAAAGAAATGTAAATAAATATAATTATAACATTGTTATCATTTTCAGTTTGAAGTACTGATGATAAATTTCCCAGGCGAAAGAACCAAATTCTAGCATTATCCTGGTTTAGATTTCACTACATTGGAATAGCGAATACATGAATCGATAGTGATGAATAATGTCTGAATTATTAGGAGGTAGATATTTTTGAAAATATCATTTTTCTACGAAATTGTGAGGTTTATTTTTAAGGATATTTTTGCATTTTTATGTGTTGCTATAATTTTTCTTGGATTACTACTTATTGTTATTTTTGGCATGTTCTGTTGTGAGAAGCAAGCATGAGGATAAATGTAAAAAAATAATTGAGAGTTAGCAATCAATGTCTGCCTATCTTTATGTGCGCTTCCTTATTAAATAAATAAAATGCTGTGTTTCTATATAAGGTCCTTGTTATTGCTTATGTATAAGGAAATTGACATGAACAATAGGGAATTCAGGGAATCATTTCTTCTTTCAAACTGTTCATATGTTTTAGTACAGTTTGGGCACAATGAAAATAACATTTCCTGAAGCTATTTGGGACATTCTGTATGATTTGATTTTCCATATAACTGGGATTTATTATGTAAACGTAAAACAAATGACACAGGGTGAAATTGAACAAGGGGTACAAGTACAAATTAGAGCAATACACTTCACAGTCTTCAGGGAGTTGTTTTCTGCCACATAGGGTGACATTTAAAAATATTGAGTCAGTAAATGGTGATATTTTAAAAATACATATGTTGCTTTCAGTGTTTTCAATGCATATTTCAGCCTTTTTAGCTTCAATCCCATAAAAATAAATGCCTGCGAACTAACAGTTTATGGCTACACTAAAGTCACTGGGGAAGTCATATTGTCATAACACCAACTTCTTAACAAATATAGATGGCAAATAGAAACATTATGAATGTAAGAGAATTGATGCAATTAAATAGTGCATGTTATTGAACAAAAAAAATGTTAACCTTCGACATTTAGCTCATTGTCACTCTTTATAAATAAACAGAAAATGTTTCACATATTAAATAACAGTAATCTTTAGTGAAAAAGAATATGTGAGCACCAAATTACAGCTAAGTGGACTAGCCAGAAGGATATGCAAGTATGCCTACGTAATTGGTGAAGAACTTTGAAACTATATCGAGTAAAATGAGACGTGGATTTTTCCATTAATTATTATTTTAATATCATTCCATGAAAATTGAATTTTACAATACCTTAATATATTTGTTCAAGGGGAATATTTGTGTGTGGTATTTACACAATGAATGTTCTGATAGCTATAGCAAATTTTTAGCTTTCAGATGAAGATAAACTAGCGATTGAATATGCTGGCTTACCAAAATTCCAATCATTCCCTGTGTTAATGCTATACTGTAATCCTAAGTTTTCCATCGTGGTACCCATATATAGCTGGAATCTGGCTTCAAAATGCCATCTGACTAATATTAATCCTGGTATTCCCGATGAATATTCCTCTAAATCTCAAAGAATAACTGTATAGGACTTCGGTAAAATTCGCTATGGATGTTGGATGAAAGTTTTCACAGCAGAGTAATAGTGCATTGCTTGTTACACATTTAGTATTCATATTTCTGGCCGATTAATTTATTAAAAACAAAATTGGAGACACTTATCGTTATTCAGTGATTTAATGAGCATTTCACTTCTATTGCAGACTTTAGAGCCTAACTCAGTGTCATCGGAAATGTCTTCTTCAGTGACAAATTGCCCTAGTAACAGCAATTCAACAAGTGGTGCAATGGAAGGAAATGAAAAAGTTGCTGTCAATGGCTGTGTGCAGAAATACGCAAGTTGTGAAGGTAATTGTACGATTATTTTCCTTGTGAAAGAAAATTATCCTACTTCATACTAGACTGCATACCCAGTTATTCTACGTTGATAGCCAATAGTGGCAAAATTATAAATATGTCTGATGTGGCTGTGGAGTCGGTGAATTGTAGGATTTGTGTTTTCCATGCACAGTCATGGAACTACACAAGAATAGGGAAACATTAACAGAACTAATATGTACAGCACAAGCTACTTAAGCAGATCTGAACAGTGTGGTGGCTCCCTGCTTCCTACAGAGAGGCCCCGGGGTCGAATCCTGGAGCTGGCACATATTTTTCAGTGGTATCCTAATCCCAACTTGAAGTGCTCTTTGGAGAGCACTTTGAGTGAGTTCACCGTCAGTAAATAGGACGTTCAGCTGCAGACCCCTTGACGCCTTTCGTAAAGAGTAGGCTAATGCCGATGCCGGATTTCTCTTCACCCTTCATCCTTTCCTGTCCATCCCTAATGGCACAAATGACCTCAGCTGTTGGTCACTTCCCCTAAATACTACTACTACAAGCTGCTTAACAGTAATTGATGTCAATTCATTTTAATTTAAAAGCATATCCATTATTAATTTAATAACATTGCAGTAAATTAAAACTCAATCAATCAAGATTATCACTCCAATTATGTAACAGCACATTTCAAGTGAAGTGTTGTCTTAATGGTGTGCATCTCAGCAATGCTTTATTCTCTAGGCAATTGGGCTACCTCACCTTTTTTTTCAATACCTTCTCTATTTATTGCTTCATCATAGAAAGTTGTTCAATATTTTCGAAGGAACTGTCTCTTATATGTATTTTTGTTCATATTTCCTTAGATGATGGCAAAACGAAGTGTTCTGGATCATCTGAAACTGATGAAGGTGGTTACAAGAGAAAGCATTCAAATGCTGACAGCTTTAAGAACTCCTCTAGCAGTCGTGTTGGCAATGGAAAAATGGACTCCAAGGCCAACAAGGCCAACTCAACCCGGACAAGGTAATCAGTTTTTTAAATGAGTTTTTCTCTAATATCATTGGGAAAATAATCTTAAGATTACAGTTTGCATTCAAATTTTACACATCTTTCTTGAGAGTAGTTCAAAATGCAAGGAGCAGCATTTTACTCTCAGTGGAGGAACTGTAAAGAGAAATTTAAAGATTAAATGTAGGAAATTACAAGTACTAATATTGTTATCCATTATTGAAATAGAAAGAAAGACTCGTACTTTTCCACAGATTTTGCAGGCAGATCTGTGGAAAAGTACGAGTCTTTCTTTCTATTTCAATAATGGATATCAATTACTTCCACGAAGTGAAGCCTGAAACTAGAATAATAGAATATACTAATATTGTATTTGTGGTTTATAAATCCGAAGCCATAGGTGCAAATAACTTAAGTTTAAAATCAATAAACAATATTTGTGGTTCCATGCTTTTAAGTTATAGTTCAACTTCATCTTTTTTCTTCAACAAGTTGCCAACTGGCTTTGCCACTAGGGGCAGCAAAGTCGGCTAGGCTAGCTTCTACCATATAGAGAGGTTTTCTTTAGGGAGTGAATTGTTTTATCATCTCTCAGAAAAACTCTAGTGGATGCATACTTTCTTCAGATACTACTGCTATGTATAATATTTTCCAAGAATTTTCCCTTCTTAGATGTTATTATAATTATGTTTTTCTTCTCAAGTGTCATAAGTTTGAAGAAATTAAGGTGTACAACCTTTTTTTGCCTGTCAAAAAGAGAAGCATTTCCATTGAAACATGGGTCAGGGTGAGTAGTGGTCCTTTAGTAGTGTTTTAATTAACATTGAACAAATGGAATATAAAATCATTTCATTGAAAAACTGATCTTATCAGGGTTGTCACTTCATGGGGGGGGGGTGATAAAAATTGTAGGCTATTGGCTGGAAATTTTATTAATGAAGAAATCCAAAAGCCAATATTTAAATTTTAGCTGACAGATCCAACACTGGTATTTCAGGCAATTTGGTATTAATACTTTGAGAGATGGTGTAAAGAGGTAAAATTATTATTATTATTACTTTTTATTTGCCCAGAGATCACAATACAAAAATACCAGGTGGGTGGAGTATGTACATGATATAAGGCACGTCAAAGAGGAGCAAAGACACAGGCTCAATTAAGATACATAAAAGAATAGATGCTCATAGTTACATAAGTGTTTGGTACAAACCCATGAACATCGGCTGTAACATGCACATACAATATCAAATTCAGAAAAATCATTAATCACAAACATGAATCAGACCATGACCATTGCTAGAAACTAAAAGTATGAACTTACTGGTTGGGAATATTGTTGAGATATTCATCAGCCGAGTAAAACATATTGCGCTGTAGATATCTTTTTAATTTATGCCTGAATGCAGCAGTTCCCTTTGTATCCTTGATACTTTTGGGTAGTTTGTTATATAATCTGATGCCCATTTCATTGGGTCCTAATTTCAATGCTTTAGTTCTTATATTCCCATAATGGATGTCATTTCTGCCTCTGGTGTAATGATGATGATAGGCAGAGTTAAGAGAATAGTTGCCGATGTTATTTTTTATATATAGAATTAAAAACATAATGTAGATGCATGGGAGTGGTAGCAAATTTAATTCACGGAAAATAGGCCTTGATGGAGCATTGTGAGGTTTCCTGGTGATGATTCTAATAGCTTTCTTTTGCATTTTAAAGATGGTTTGAGAAATGGGAGGAGGAGGTGATTTCTTGGGCAGATTGTCACCTTGAGGTGATGAAGATAAGATTTATTTTGTGTATGATCGTGTCAGTTTTGTGACCATGCTTGTTATGTAACCTAATTTGAAAACAAAAAGGTTGCATTAATTACACTTAATGTTGACTGAAGGTATATTAAGACACATTTTCAAAATGCCTGTTTTCTAGTTTTAAGTACTTCTCTATCTTTGTCGTTATCTCGTAATAAAAGCATGAATTAGTTTTTTTCAACACCTACATTTTAATTAATCTGATCTTGCCAGTCACATTTTTCACCCCTTGAAATTTCACTCCAACCACTTTTTCCAATACTTTTTGTAATTATAATGTCATAAGCATTTGATTCTATTTGGGCTGTTCTAGTAGTTTTCAAATATATGACAGATATAACCCGAAGATTGGTTTACTAGGTGATGGCAGACCTCACGTAGCACTAAGCCCAACAGCTTGTGAATCTATGCATTAAAGCAGTAGTAGTAGTAATATTTTAAGGGGAGGCGACCGACAACTGAGGTCATTTGTGCCATAGGGGTTGGACAGGAAAGGATGAAGGGTGGAGAGAAACCCGACGCCGGCATTAGCCTACTCTTTACGAAAGGCGCCAAGGGGTCCACAGCTTAACGTCCCATCCGACGGACGGCGTACCCACTCAAAGTGCCCTCCACAAAGCACCTCAAGTAGGGATTGAGATACCTCTGAAAATATTCAACACCGCTGGGATTTGAACCCGCGCCCTCTGGGTGGGAAGCCAATACCTTAGCCCCCGCACCATCTCGATTTGTTATATTGCTTGTTAAATCTGTATTTCTGACTTCAGCAATACAAGATTAAACAATTGTTGATTGTGCACCACACTCTCGTATACCTATTTCGACTTTGAAAAGTTCTTTTGACTTCCCATTTATCTTAGCATTTGATTCTTCCATTGGACCTTTGGTAAGTTTCACCAGTTTCTAGGGCATGCCTTATTTTCTAAGGTTTGTCAGCATCATATGTCTGTTGCCTTTCTCAAAATCTGTTTTAAAATCCATGAACAAATACGTAGGATAATATTAGACAGTCAACTTTTCTCAATGAGTTATCATATCATATGATCTATTGTTGATTTATCCCCTCTAAAACCGCATTGATAATCACCTATATTTTACTCAGAATAGTCGGCAACTCTTATGAAGTACGCTTGAGAATAACTTTAACGTTACAATCATATCCCATGTAATTGTTGCAGATTCTTTTGCCATGTTTTCATATATTATTAATATGATTCCTCCTTTCTAATCATTTAGTAGTTTTTCATCTTTACATGTTTCAATAACAGCTCAGATAGTTCCATTTATAAGCAATTCCCTCCATTTTTAGTATTTATGCTATAATAGAGCTGCTGCCTGGTGTTTTATTAATTGATATACCTTGAATCCCTTTAGTTTTTTCATTTTTAGTTGGCTTTAGTTCCTCCAGTTTGTTTGTCTACTTTTCATAGGTAAATTGTAATTACCTGTCTAATGACTTCATCAAAAGCCATTTTAAGTACCCTAAAGTTTCTCCAAGTGTTTTTCTTATCATAAAATTCTCCCCTGCAATTTCATGTGTATTTACTTTTCATATTCTTTCTCTCTTCTAAACATATTATTTAAAAATGTAATAAACAATTTGATCAGTGCTATATGATATAATATATAGTATGTTTGGTGTTGTATAGAGTATATTTTATACATATACCTGTAATATATGTACCTATTTTTTCAATATGTATGTGCATGTTAGAGTAAGGGTGTGATTTGTAATTAAATAAAACACAATTAACTATTTAATTCAATCTGTTTTTATCTTTATGGTACAATGTTTACTCAATCTTAAAGGCATCTTTGAAAATATTGTGATTTGCGGCAAAGTGATTTGAATGGCATCTTCCAGGTTTAAAGATGGTATACTACAGGAGGAGGAGGAGGAGGAAGATTTTGATGATGACGACGAAGATGATGATGATGACATGTTGAGCGAAGAGGACTATGAGCTGGAGGAGGGGTTGGGGGAAGGCCCAGGTGAGTCGCAATCAACCATTTACCAAATGCCATCCCTTTGAATTTTGCCAGTGGAAGTTGTTGTTTGAAACACTTAGTGTTTGAACTGTGGATGGCATTGGTCTTTTTCATTGTGTTTTCAAATTACATCTCAGCTCTTTGAGCTTATCAATTTTTTTCATTATAATGAAGAATTTTCCTCCTTAATTTTCTCTGTCCCTACTAATGAGATCCCATGCCTCGAAATTTTACATCTACATCATACCCCGCAAGCCGTAGCAAGGACATGTGGTGGGGGATGTTAAGTCACCACCCGTAAATAGGAGCAAAAGCACTTGCAAAATCAACACATACATGCAAAATTATGCCCACAGTGGCGTGTACATTCATGAAAATATCCTTTTTGTTCTACACGCATGCAAATACACATATTATCATCTAACAAATGATTGCACATTAGGATGCAGTTAGAAATTTATCCAATAACCTGCAAGCTAGAATTTGATAAGTAAGAAGGCGAAATTCCACAACCGCATGGGTGTGCAACATACAACGGTCTCCTCCCCAAGGACATGGTTTCAATGTGGCATGATGCAAGTGCATCTTTTAATTCGGATTGTTTTTTGATTTAAGATAGCAACCCGATCCTACGCAATTATCCCTGCCAAGTGGGCAAAATTAATTGCAATCAAATTAAAATCACCAAAAGTTGAATCACTCATAACATAATCACAATTAAACTGACTTCATGAAGTGCGTGAATAATTTTTCCTTTTAGTTAAAATTTTGAATCCTTTGTATTCAGTTCTAGACACTCAATTAGGAGCATTATGTCCTGTAGTAGATTTATAATAAAACAATAGAGAAAAAGACAAAGACTTAATATTTTTTCCATGCCTATATCATACCAAAGTGTTTTCTTTATTAATGTTTTAGTTTAGTGCAAGTAAGCCTGACATTCATTTTAGAACCAAGTATTCCAAATGGCAGGTATAGGATAACTTCAGTAAGTTTGAAAAAATGGTTGCAATTTTTTATTCCTATTAGTTGGAATGCTACTTTGTTGGATTTTTTGATGCAATTGATGGTAAATAAAGTTTATTAAATCATGTTAAAAGGGAAGAAAATAATTTACTTTGAGAACTCGTGGAAAATGTTTGGAAATATTTCTCAGCTCTTTATATTTTATAGATTTTTTTCCCAGTCCCAGAGTTTAGTGTAATCTTAATAATGAGGATTGATCCATGTTTATGGGTTTTGCATTCCCATTTTGCACCTCACAAGCATTATATTGTGATTGTGACACAGTTTGTATGCATGTAGTTCTTGATTTGTAATGATAAAGAACGGATGGTAGCAATTATCCTTTCTTGATTATGTTCGAATTCCACCTAGAATCTACTCAATTTGTTGAATTGCAATGTTGTCATTTTTATTTGTAAGACGGCAAACTTTATTCCTAATTCATGCTCCATGTTCACTTCTGTGTTTCTAGAGGGGAAAAAGAGGAAGGTATGGGGCGAGAGAGCCAAGTGCCAGATATGTGGCCATGTGGCACGAGATGCACGGCGTTTGGAACGCCACACCACGCTGGCACACTCCCGAGCTGTGACATACAAGTGTGGAATGTGTGGATTCACTTGTCGTTGGAACAAGGAGTACTTTGCTCATGTTAGAGGCCATTTCCGTGGGCCTCCTTATCAGTGTGATTCTTGTAAGTTATGTTTGCAATATGTATGCCTTGTTAGTGGTTTTAGTACATTGGGGTGGACACATATTGTCTAAATACGTGAGTTGTGATTTGACTTAATCCTAAATGTTGTGGTATTCTTGGAGCCACAATTGTTCTCCAGAGGTGACACAATGTGGTTGAAGTGTCATATTCTAATATATTTTTTACATAAATAAGTGGATGCCATAATTTTTTGCTTCAGTTATCATTTTTACTTCCATCTCACCACTTCACTGGGCAGAAAAGTGAAAGAAAATGCATAGTGCCTTGAATTCTTGATGGAAATGTGCATTTTGAGGTCTTAGGAGCACATTTTGAACATATATGTCATTTGCATTTCATTTTGAAAAAAATTGGCACTATTGTGAAAAGCAAAATTCTGTTTTTTTTTGCATTTTTACAAATTTTTTTATTGTTTTTTTTTTAGTTTGTAAGTGTTTTATTTTGAGTTGTAGTAAGAGTAGTAGAACTGGTGTAGACCAAAGCAGTCTGACAAGAAGCGATTCATATTTAATTTTATATCTCTTCATTTGATATTCTTGATTAAAATTGAAAAATGTCTTTTCGCATTAAATTTTAAAATTGCGATTTCAATTTTTTATGCCAGTTTTGCAGTACTGATTTATCCCTAAATCTGATTGTGTAGGAAATGTTGTGGTCATAGTGATGACTCAGTCAGAGTTAAATTTCAAACAAGTCTGGGATTTCTCAATTTCCCCAAAAATTTCGGGGTAACAGGAAAATTGCTGATTTTATTGAAAAGTTTGAGGTAAGGTAATATTGTCATATGGTGAATAGGAATTCCTGATGAGAAAGATGATCCTTTTGATTGTGAATTCAGTTTGTGTTTGCCATAGACTGTTTCCTGGGCAGAACCTGGAAAAAAGCAAAACTAATTTTGGGCTGACTTTGGTTGTTAAGTAAAAATGGGATGATCTGCAAAGAAAGTACCTAATCAGATTCCTAGAAGGTAAGGTAATATTGTCATATGGTGAATAGGAATTCCTGATGAGAAAGATGATCCTTTTGATTGTGAATTCAGTTTGTGTTTGCCATAGACTGTTTCCTGGGCAGAACCTGGAAAAAAGCAAAACTAATTTTGGGCTGACTTTGGTTGTTAAGTAAAAATGGGATGATCTGCAAAGAAAGTACCTAATCAGATTCCTAGAACTAATGAGAAGAATTGGGAAAAAAATCTGCATCAGGAAACTTAGGACAAAGTCAATAATGGGAATATATTAAATAAGTGGCCACCCTGATGTTTGATATTTTACCTTGAATAGAATTCAGTAAAACTTCATTATTTTGAAATCTAAGGGGCAGAAAGTAATTGAACTTCAATATATCCTGGTTTGGAATGAGTAAACTTAATTTACTGGATATTTTACTGTGAAGTACATATCTCAAAAGATTTCTTTTTCATGAGTTTAATTGCTGAAAGGAAAAAAGGAAAATTTTTTTAATTGATTCATTCAGCGTACAGCGTGATGTTATGATAATGATCATAGGTGCAAAATTATCTCATACATCTGCCGACACAGATTGATTTGATAGTGGAAGTGTACAGTAAAAATCGGTGTGACAGATCTCTTAAGAACTGGACAAATCGATTTGAGAAATTAAAATTTTACATTAGTTTTCAAGCATTTTTAAAAAATAACATTAATAATTCTTTGTAAAAATTCTCATAATTCTACGGATTTCTTAGATATCATTAAATGAAATGAACCAGCTCCAAATCTGGGCTGAGACTTTATTCAAGGCATTAACTAATTCTTATCAAGACTTGACAATTTGACTCCTGACTAAAGAAAGCCCGAAAAGGGCAGTTTTCCCTTTTCTCAGATGGAACCTGAGGAGATTTTCACAATGATGAAACTGAAACCAAAATAAACACTCAAGTTAATATCATGCATTTTATTTAGAAAGGACTAATTGCCTAAATGGATATTTTTCAAAATAATTGCTGAATAAGCCTCATAATTTACGTTAGGTTTGTTTAATTTTGCATAAAACTTAGCTCTCCTCTTTCTACTTTCAGCAGAGGCTCATTAGATTCTCTAGTGTTAAGCGGTGAGTGAATGCTGATAGTTAGCCCTCACACCGTTTAGTACAGCTATTATTTTAATATTCATAATTTAATGATTTATGAATTCAATTTAGTGAAACTGCTAAATGATTCAATATAGAAGAGTTTTTAAGTTGAGGTTTCCATATACTTAAATGCATGTACATGATGATTTTATCATCAATTGTAATTATTTTTGCTTCTCTCCTTTTCTTCCAATTTACTTTGTCTTTGTTCTCCTGGTATGTGGATGTCCTTGCCATGCTATTAGGATGACTTTTATAACATGCGCGTATCCCACGCCCTGTTCTACATATTTGATCGATTTCTTCCAGGTGATTTCACTTGTGATCGGATCCACCTCATATTGGCCCACAGGGTGCGGCACGTGGAGGAGAAGCCATTCCACTGCACTGAATGTGGGTGCCGGTGCCGCTCTAGGGCCAGCCTCACCGCTCACATGCGCTCGCACAACAAGGAGCAGCCCGTGCCCAATGAGTTCAAATGTGAGCGAGCTTAATTGCTTACCAAGTGTGTCTTGGTGATTCTTGCACTTTTTTTTAGTAACGCCTTCCTTTCATCACAGAAACACTGGGCTCCTAAATTTGCATCATTGCTCTACCAACATAGTCTGATTTAAAAATCTGTTGTGAAGTTTTCTTTGTTTGGTTCCCTTTTAAAATCTGGAGTCTTCTGGTCCTCATTCATTGTTCTCGGTGATACATGGAATAAACTTGTTAAAATTAAAGCCCAAGGAGATGTAATTTCATCTTTGATCAACTAAAAGTAGTCTCTAATAATTCAATTTCCTGTTTCTTTGAACCAGCAGATTATGTACATTGGTTTCTTGTGATGAAAATTTAGTATTTAAGTTATTAAATATTATTTTCACGCGTTCATTGGAGTTAGCTATCATTTTATTGGCTTTAATACTTTTCCTTCATACCATTTTTCATATTCTCTCTGAATTGACTGATTTCTCTTGTTTAATTTCTGAGCATGATAGCTCTAATCCATAATTTGACGAGACCTTTGGGCTTAATGAAATACGCATGGCATTATTAACCGAAATACGTGCATCAGCATAACATAATTGTGCTTTAATAGCTATGCTGTAGGCTTAGTTTAGTTTTTTGTTCATAACTGATCAAAAGTATTTCTTCCAGAATGAGTCAGAGCCTTCCTTTGGGACTAACAATTTGGGTAAGTTTTAATGTTTAAATGATTTCTCACAACTTTCATCTTAAAGGCTCTTAATAGTTAATTATGAATCCAATGGTTTAAGGCTGCACCTGCATTACATGTAAGTGAAATGTTACCATGATTATTTAATTTTTCATTTTGATTTTATTGCCTTTTCATGAGAACATCTTTTAAAATTTTAATGCCTAGGAATTTTTTTTTAATATCCATTATTATTATTTCATTTACAAATCAGGACCTTAAAGATTCTTTCACCGATACAGTATCTTTCTACTGGATTATTTCACTGGTACAGATCTCATCTGAAAAAGAATACGACTTGGTCAATACTTTTTGCTCTTAGGTTTTATTTAAATTTAGAGTTGCCATGAAAGACTGAACTAAACCAGTCATAGGTTATATGTGGAGCAACAAACACGTGATGAAGGAATGACACAGAAGAATCATTGTAATATTTGGCTGCATATATGCTTGCAGAGAACTTCATTGGAAGTGGTGATTGGTTTGGGAAATCTTAAAGGAGGAACAATGTTTGCAATAAAAATGTGTCTGGTTAAGTCATGCGTTGATTGTGAAGCTGTTGAACCATTTAGGAAAAATTTGCAAGCACTGATAAATGCATATGATCTGCAGTTATCTCACATCTGTAATGCAGGTTAAATTGGCCTGTTAGGGGAGAGAATTCCCATATTATATGCGAGCTCAATAAAGTGAATCCCAGAATGAAAAATCATTTTAAAAAAGTCCCAATTCAGGTGGTAGTCACAATTGGAAAAGTGGTGCTGGTTTTGATTACACCAAAGTCTGACGAGTATAATGAAATCCCTCCCTGAACCTCCCTGAACACTGAATCTACCAAAAGAATGCTTTACATGCATTGTCACAATGGACTAACTTCATAATCCCTTTGTTTTAATACGAGGGTCATCCGGAAAGTAGTACCCGTTCGTGAAATAAAGACACAAAAGTAAATATTAACAAACATAAAAAATTTTATTTGAAAGAGGATACTTTAAACTACTTCTCAACATAATCTCCAAGCAAATTAAGGCATTTGTCATAACGTGTGACAAGTTCCTGTATTCCTGCTGCATAGTCCTTCGCCGCCAGCTCATTGAGATACGCGAGGGACCCATCTTGCACAAATTTTTGCATAATGCAGATGGTGTTTAACAATTTCATGAACAATTGTTCGAGAAACATTGGGAAAATGCTCACAGATGTCATCAATTGTGACGCGCCGATCGTTCCTCACGAATTCGTCAACTGAGCTCACCAGTTGGTCTGTAATGACAGACGGTCTCTCCGAACGCTCATCGTCGTGTGTGTTCCCCCTCCCCATGTTGAAGTTGCGACACCACCGCCGAACAGACGACTCGTCCATTACATTGTCTCCATACACCTCCTTTAATTGGCGATGAATATCACATGGGCGAACGTTTCTTGCATTGAGGAATTTAATCACTGCCCTCACTTCACAACTGGCGGCGTTCTCAATTTTTTTAAACATTGTAAACAATCACAGAAACAACACAGGCAATGCTAGCGTCACGCAACTTGGCTCAGAGAAGGCAGACAAGCCACTGAAGCTATCTGACCTCGTCCAGCGGCTACTCGCGTCGTCAGCACTTCATGCGGCACGAACGGGTACTACTTTCCGGATGACCCTCGTACTATGTTGATATTCTGTGATGAATGAAAACTAAGAAGGGAAAGTGAATGTCATTGTCAACAGTTCTCCTTCCCTTCTTGGCATTAAACAATCATCCTGTGCAGTTGGTTGCATTAGGTGCTTTGATTATTTCAGCCAATAAGTTAAGGGGTAAATTATTGTTTGAAAGAGACAGTTTTGGTGAAAGATTTGAGACAAATTTTTCAAGTACCAGGAACAAGTGGAAATCCTTCTTGATTCATTTACATCAAAATGATCCATCGCATAAAATTCAGGCAAATGTTTTCATGGCAGTATTCTTATGTCAATCATAGATTAAATCAATCGTTGAGTAAATTCACCCATAGTATCTTCATTAAATTCTATCGGAGTAAAGGCCTTACTAACCAAATAGTATTCCTGAATAAAAAACATCAGCCAAGATTTGCTACATCAAAAGCATTATTAGCAACATCAAAAATTTATGCGTGAATACATATTTCAACTGCGGGCGTTAGCTTTTGAAGTATTGAAATGAAAAAAAGTGCATTGCATCATTAAAACTGATACTTGTGCCAATGTTCTGAAGTTGAGCACTTATTCATTTAAAGAAAAACTTGAAAGATTAATTAGCTTAGTACATGGAATTAATGGAAAAAAACCATTGCTGAAATAACTTGGTGGCCATTACCATTATTTTGCTCCAAGTTAGTTGAGAATTATTGCTGACTTCATTTTTTGGGACAATTTGCAATGCAGTCTATCTAAAAAGGATGATTTCATATTTCAATAAATCTTTTTGCTGTAATATTTTTAGGGGCCAACCAAATCCAGTGAGCGTGAGGTATTTGAGGAGTGTTTGTGGTGAAATAAGATGGAGAAAGGGTGAGGAATGAGGGGGTCATGAAAGATTGTCGATTGGTTGCACCATTGAGAAAGATAGGAGTAAGAAAGAAGTGCACTGCAATGGTGTGATCATGTTGAGAGGACAGAGAGTTGAATCCCCAAACATGCACGGAGGAAATGAGGGACTGTTTCCGAAAGAAGTCTTAGGCTAAGAAAGTCAAGCGTGTAGGCTTAAAGACTCTCAAGATGAGGAATATTAAAAGCCTCGAGAAGAGAAGGGCTTGTATGAAATGATGTATGTATGTGACAGAATAGGTGAAAGAAGTATTTAATGAAAGGGAACAGCATTGAAGAAATCAGTGTAAGAGATTAAACTTCCTGAAATAACCTAAAATCAGACTTTCGTGCCTACCCTGGAAGGGAATTTGTTGAAGAGCAAGTGTGAATTTATACTTAGAAGGGAGAATATGTATCCTAATCTGCTCCAGATTCTCCAGATACCCTGTTGGTTGGAGACATAGAAATTGTCAAATAAATAGAATGGCTTCTTTGTGTAATATGCTTTTAGCATCGATCAGCTTAAGCCTGCTGTCAGAAAGTATTTTATTAATATTCTCAGTGTAATTCTTAAGTGAAGAAGAGGGAATCTGGGAGCTCACAGGATTGAACCCACCAATGTACCGGTAAGAGGGGAATGTCTTGGCTTACTTTTACCCTGCTCAAAATCTTTCCTGAAGTATCTGGTATAATTTTCTGAAAAAATGGGATTATTGTGGTTGTTATGTTAAATTTATTAATCTTTTTAAAGTATTATTGCTAGCGTTATGGATTGCTATGCATGTGGCAATGTGGATTAATATTAAGATGTCCACTTATGTTCTATTATCCAATTTAGTGGCTGTTTTATGTTTTGAAATGCATGTGCTTTAAAGACTTAGCTTTATTTTTCTTAGCTTAATCTGAGAAAATTGAATTATTCGGAGCAAGCAGACCTCGCGTAATGATGAGGTTTGGTTTCCCTAAATTTTTAAATTTTCATTGGACAAATAATCAATTTATTCTTATGATATTACAATTACTGATTACAATGTAATTAATATATGCTGTTGAAAAAACCTGGTTTGGTCTAACCTGAGTTTCCACCTGTCTTTTTGCACCCTTGTGAATTGGTGTAGCTATTCCCAATGGCCAGGGAGGCGACATTGGGAAGGATGGTTTGTGAGATGAGATACAAAGTGGGCCAGCGATCTGGGGAGAGAGGATTAGTGGTCGGAGGAAGATGAGGTACGATTCATTGAAACCACATTGTGTGGCATAAGTGGCATTTCTGTAGGTGTTATGAAAATATCATGTGGATGGAAGAGAGGGAGTAAGCTTGCAGTACTTGGTAGAATGGACTTCTTAGTTTAATTAGTTGCCAGAGGACTAGGATAAGGGAATAGGAAGGGTAAATCATGCTGCTGTGGCAATTATTTCATTAAAATATAAATGTGAAGGTGGAGATTGGCATCAGGGACCACCACCCCCATCCTGCATGAGGGAAGGCAGAACAAGGGTGGAGAAGTTGAGTGGATCTACTTTAGAAGAGATGGTTGAAAGCCTGGGTAGAAGAGGAAGTAGAAAGTACCCATGCATACCTCTATGGGAACACTCGGGTGGAGAGTTGGGTGGGTGGAGCAAGAGGAGTAAAACTTAGCTGGGACATATGAGTGGAGTGATTGTAGGAAGCCCAGGTGGGAGCAGAGGTGGAGTAACTGCTGGGAAATCTGGCTGGTCATATGGCAGGTGGAGAAGCAGGTGGCGGCAGCCTGTTTTTGATTGCATTACCACGTATTCATATCAATTTTGATATATATTCATTTCATCATCTATTTGAGCATTGTTAATGGTTTGATAACACTTTTGATATTAATTCCTTGCTTAATAAATGCATTTACTCTTATCCCAAATGAAGAAAACCTTTTTCACTTATTCTCAAGATTTTTGCCGAGTGTTTTGGAGATTTTACAGACGTGTGCCAAAGTATGAACAGTGAATATGTTAAAGTTTCAAACGTCTTCCCAATAAAATTATTCATTATGGACCCTCATTGTTTACAAATATAAGAAAGAAAACTGAAGCCTTACTGCTCTGCTTTGCATGGATGAGATTGCATTGATGAATCCTATTGGTTGTTTTAGGAATGACATTTTAAAATTTGATTCTTCCCAAAAGTCCTGATTATTATTCCAAAAGAGATTATTCTTTTCCTTTGTGACAATTGCCCTGCTTGTAATGTTCTTCTTGGCAGACTATGCATCAGCTCCAATGTTTCTGCCGTAATCAATAAACATCCTTGAATTCCTTCATGGTCTACTCTTTTGGTGCATCATACCATTCCTGTCAGATCTCTTCAAATGTGTCAAATCTTTTCCCTTTCAATTTGATTTGGATTCTGAGATGATGAGGGGATGTCACAGGGAGATAATTCAGGCATAGAAGAAGAATAGGGAGCCATGTTGTTTGAAGCCCAAAACCTGATGAACCACACGGGTGTGAGCATCTTGTCATGGGGAAGTGCTCAATTGCTTGCAAGCCGATTGCCTGGTTGCTTTTCCTCACCTCGTCCATGAGGCACCTCAGAATATTGAGCGTGAAATTTGAATTGGCAGTGTGTCCCGAGGGAGTGTTATGTTTTCACCGTGGGAAATCTAGTTTTTGCCCAGAATAACTATTCCTGCTGACAATCATATTCCTCTTAGTCAGCTTAGCCTTCTTAAGTAAGACTGAAAATGTATTCTGCGGCTATTATTGTTTTTCATTTGACTATTTGCTGTATTCACATGTTTACTATTTTGTTATGTGGCATTATTGGGGAGGATTATTGATTTTGTTCAAACCTATAAACCCAACTTTTGTCACCACCAACGTCCATTGAATGAATGTTTTGGTCTTTACAACTTCCTTGAGTGTGATAAAGAGAAGATGGTTTCTTTTGTCACTCTCACTCTGGGATTATGGCACAAATTTTCCCTGCACCGTGTTACCCAAGTGTTGTTGCATATGAGCAGCATTTTGTGGCGTTTAACTACTGATTGTAGGGTGACCAGAATATTGGTCATATTTTATGTTCATCCTCTCAAAATTCTCAGTTCGGTGATTGAAATGCATTGCCTCGCCTAATCATCATCTTCAAATTCATTTTTGAGTATTTTTGAAGTTTCCACGGTACTTTCACTAAGTTTAAAACAAATTTAAGGAAAACTTTGGTGTCTTCCTCTTTAACAATAGCAATTATTTGCAAGTTAACACTAACACGATGATGTAAGCATGTGTTGAAACAGAAAAGGCATTTGAACATTTCATTGCTACTTGTGGAAGCCTGACTGACAGGAAGATAGAGGGCACTAAAAGTCCTCTGAACCATCACAAATCTATAAAAATTTCTCATTTTTTGCTCAAAAATTATATTTGTAAAACTGTAGTGCACATGAAATAATTATGGTGTATAAACCCTAATGAAATGGGTTAGAATCTGATGAGAGGATCCCAGCTGTAACTGCGGACAATGTCTCTAAACACCTCTACCATGATTATCCCATCTATTTTTATGAATTTCAGGTTGATCTGGGAATCAAACAATGGACCGCACAGAAAAAATCCTCCCACACCCCACCCTGAGCGCATGCTTCCACATGCCATAGGGATGAAAATGAATTGGCCTTGATTCTCTGACCAATCAATTGTTTTTAGATTTCATTAAAGAAATCAAAATTCCAATGCTTTGCTGGATCTAACGTCCCCCCCCAAGATAAGTGAGCTTCGAAACATGTTAATTTGCAGGCAGTTCTGCCATCTGCTGTTTCACTTTGCTAAATAGGGGACAGGTTTTTTTCATCTGGAATATGTTCACCATCTGTAGGTTTCATTCTTTTTACGCAGTTGATTCCTAACACTATGCGCATTTGCTCTGTGTGATCAGGTGGTGCTTGTAGCCTCACATTTGATTCAGAGAGTGGACTCGAAGAGCACTGGTCAAGTCATTGTCCTGAAGAGCCATACCTTTGTGATGAGTGTGATTTTTCAACCATGTTTCTGAGTCATCTTGTCCTCCATAGGCGTATCCACTCAGGTGAGTCTTAGAGCAAATAGAGTCATATGTGGTTCTACCTCGAGGGATTTCGAGGTCCAGTAGTACATGCATAGTTACTAAGCTGTTACAAATGAAGTCGTAAAGAGTTGAGCTAAACTATTATTATACTGAGATAAATTGTATATTGTGGTATTGTAAAATCAAAAAAATATTGAGTATGACCTTTTGAACATCTCATGATTAATTATGGAATGATAAACTTATTGGAAACGACATGCAGAAATGGCATATTTTTCTCTAAAGATCTGGTCTCAGCATTTTACTTCATTTCTCCTTTAAACGGTTTGTGATAGTGTCTAAGTTATAATAATCAAAAAGATTTTTTTACTAACAATGAACCAAGGGATTGAATAGATTCTAGATTTAATAATTGTATCATCATGTCATTTAGTTTTTAGAATTCATTCAATTTATATCACATTAAACAAATTATTTCAAAAGTGAAAATTTCACTCTTTTTTCTTCACTCATCCTTCATTTCTAAATTTCTTCCCTCTATGCTGCTAATTTAGTATTTTTAGAAGTTTCATGTACCTTTCCTCTTTATTTTTGTGTAAATGATTTTCAATATTATCACCTGTGAAACTCATTTCTGATTTTTAATCTCATATGAAATATTTTGTAATGGTTTCTTGAACCATGACTGTAATCCATGTACAGAAATTGTTATCAATTGAACTATGAGATATTGTTTACCGTGCTATCACTAGGGTTATAAAATTGTGATTCACTTTGATTGATGGCTAACAGTCATCCTATTATTTGAAGTGAATTGCGTGTTTTGATAGAAATAATTTTTTGTCACCTAGCTTCGTGTCTCCAACCAAGACTTCCAGCAATTCTTCTTGGAGATAAGTTTGATCCATGGTGTCCACCCCCAAAAGAAATCAGCGTTCCCAAGCAGCTGATGCAGGCGGAGGTGCCTGAAGATATCAAACCAAATGGCTCCGCTATCTTAAGACCCCATGTTTGTGCTGTCTGCGGTCGTGGTTTCCATGACAAAAGTCACTTGGTAAATATCCATCCTTGGTGAATAAAAATGTTGCCGGAATATTCTATTACCAGGTAGCTTAGTGAATTAATAAACAGTGAATTGGTTTTAATCATTCAACTAATATATCCACTACTTGATAGAAGAAGGCACATTGATTTTCCAAGTAGAATTTTTTTTCAAGTCTTCCACCTGAAGATGTTATGCTGTAACCAAACGCCTTGGTGGTAATAAAAAAATTCCATGTGGGAAGTGTCTTCTTTCATCATGAAGGATTTCCACCATGTTACGCCAGAAACTGTCATTTATATCCACTACATTTTTATCAGATTCCATGGGCTGCTGTTGAAGCAGTTCCTAATGCACAGATGTTTCTTGTAACACGTACTTCGTTTGAAAGTAACTCATATTAATCAAATCAGAGTCTAGCCAGTTTGGTGCATTAACTTCAACTTAAAATAAAAATGGTAATTGTTGGATATAATGTAAAATTAATCGGATGAAGTGCAAATTCATTGCAAAATGGGAAAAAAGATCATTCAAATGACCTAGTAATTGTACTGGTTAAATCCATCAGTATTGTTTTGTTAAATATATAAAAATGAAATGAACAATTCCCATGGGGGCTGAATTGCATACTTTCAATTTCAATGCCAAGAAAGGTTCACTGTGTTTCTGGGCTCTTATACCACCATTAAACACATTCTGTTTGTGTTCTACATCATTGGTCAGCCCATCGCCCTTTAAAAGCTGGGCAATTAAAGCCTCTTCACATTATACTATTTCATTTGCTGCATTCATTTAGTTTTTTTTTTTAAGTTCATTGGATGTTGCAAAGGAAATTAACCTAATGCGAATATCATTTGTTTCTTCATGGAGACTTTCACCCTGTGATTGAGTCAAATGCTGGTTCCATTTCTCTTTGTTCATGAGAATAAAAACTTAAGAAGCCCCAGCAGGAGAGTTATAAGGCGCTTGGAAACACACAAACCTCCTTACTGAGATGAAGTGCTGAAAACTGAAAGGATTTCCACCTTGCACACATTTTGAAACATGAAATCCAGAAGAGCAAAGTAGAAGTTGGTCGGGACCTCTCATCTACTGTTGTAAAATCTAATTATGCATCTAATCTGACTACATTTGAAATCAGTATTCTACTGTAATAGAAGGCTGACATCACTCTTGAAGTTGCAAAAATGTATGTCACTCATTTTGTTCTTTTGGCTGAAAAAAATGTTGTGTATTATTATTATTCTCTGATAATGCAATTTTAGGTGCGGCATGAAAGAATTCATCTTGGTGAAAAGCCTTTCCGCTGTGACCAGTGTGAGTACGCATCTTCACGGAGAGACAAACTGAAGGAGCACCAACGTCGGCACCACAAAAAGAACGCAGCTGAGCAAGCACTTAATGAGAAGGTGAGATTGATTCTATTTCATGTTTCATTTATATTAGTGATGTAACAGGTAAGCTTAAGTCTGTTAAGGGAATAGACCCATTATTGTATGTTGGCAGGACAAATATTATTGTATCAGCCTCCTCAGTGGACAGGTTGACGGAAAAGAGCAGCTGAAGTTGCCCAGATTTTTAATGAATTGTGTCTTCTTAATTTCCTGAAAACCAATTTAAACAAGTCCGGCCTGATTTGTTTCACTAATAATAAACAAAGTTTCAACTGAGATCTCAGCAGGTGTGAGCATTCCCCAAAATTCCGGTACCCAATTCCTGGTAGCTATCCTGCACAGAAACATGTCTTTTTTTAACCATTAATTTTTACCTTAATTTTACCAATTGTCATAGTATATAAGTGCCTAACTAGATGTTCAGCGGAAAGACAAAAACTGATTTCCTCTTCCCTGTTACTTCCGTTGCTCACCTCCTCTTGAAAAATAATTGTCCATATAGAGCATCAGCTCTTTAGTTACATAACTCCCCATTGTTGTCTGATGTGCCTTGAGACCAGGCCTTCTGCTGCACCCTACGTTTCCCTGGTGTCAGCGCTGACTGAGGTTGTGATAATGGTGGATTGAGTCATAGAATAACCGTTGTGATAGCAAATTAGGTGTCCCTTCAATTTGACATGACCACATGGGAAGTTAGCCATTAAACCTGATTCTCTATGAATCCCCTTCTCTCAATTCCCTTGGTCGAATTTTGGAAGAGCATGATGGTACTTATAAAGCCTCTAGAACCTTTCCTAATGTTCCTATCGAGACTTTGTATTTCTTGCATGCAGCTACTAGTGTGTTTTTTTATGGATCCCTCTATCATGGCTTCAACTCACAGTCCTCACCCCAAGTTCACCTGGTACTAATTGCCATCACTATGGCATGTGATATGACGCATCCAGGAGTCAAATCACCTATTGCCTGCATTTGAAACTAGGCCCTCAACCAGTTAGCAGTCAACTTCTATCCACTGGTCATGACATGCCAGCTATTGTAGTTCCATTGAGTGGAACAAGGCAGTAAAATTCAAATGACCATCAAATCACGCTAATATTACTTTCTGGTGACTCTGATAAAAGCATATTTTTGAAAAGCAATGACTATAAGTAATTGATGATTGCACTCATGTTGATTAATTGCGTCTGATTTATTCAAATGATGCCAAGAATTTTAAAAGGACAGTTTATGGTATAATGACAAGTTAAATATCTGGCATATATCTTGCCACACTTCAGAATGATTGCAACAAAGGTTAAGATGTTATGGAATTTTCAACAGCTGCTTAAAAAAAAGTAAGACTTTTTCGTATCTCCTCCCGGCTCAGGATTGGATTCACTTTAGTCATTCTCTTCTTTAAATGAGAGCACTGATATTTATACATTTAACAACTGTATTGGGGCGAGATTGAGACTCCATAGTCCCTTCTTCCACCAAACCCTTAAACATTACATTGAAGAAAATTGCACACGCCCAAGCCCTACGTGGAGGAAGACCCATCTTGGTGGGAATAGGACCCATGACCTCTGGGTTGGCAGGTGAGGCCTTAACCCCGCTGCCACTGAGGCCGGCAGATACCACACTTGGTGGGAGGAAAAGTCAGACTATAATCTGAGGCGAGTTATGACATTGAATGGAAGTATAAAGTTGAATGTGAGCATTCGAAGGCTATCAATATCACTGCTCACCTTTCCTAAGGAAACTTTGTTGGATTCAAGTCAATTCTCCTTTGTTTTACTCTCATCTTTGCCTTGCCGCCTGCCATTATACCCACACTTTCCCTCCTTTGTCTTCTTCGTACTCAGTGAGTGGTCAAGGGGATTGAGAAGATGATCCTATGATCCTAGCCACATGCATGATTTTGGATATCCACTGCTTAATAAGCAACCATATAGTTAGTAAATCACTTATTTTTACTGTTCAATCTCTCTCTCTGTTCTGGATTTTTGGTAATTTATAATTGCTCTCCATGCATTTTACGGTATTCTTAAAATCTGGGATATCTTAGTCATTGCCATTGTGTTACTTTTTGAAATGTTGATTTGAAAATTGCCCTTTATTTTCCTCTATAATGGCCCCAAAAGCACAAATTTGTTGTGTCACATGTAGAGGGAGGAAAGGATTAGGCAGTTTAGATGATATTAAGGTATGTGAAGAGTATATACTAGACTTGAAAAATGCTTTAATATAATGCAGGTTTTTGGCATGTTTAGTTTGATGTCTGGCGGTGGTTCTTTTTTATGAGGCTCTCCATAAACAACTCATAAATATAATATGAATCATTATAAAAAATTCATTCTCTGATTAGTTGATGTGATTTGGTGTAATGCATTCATTCCCATTGTACCTTGCACAAGTCAGCTACTAGGACTTGTAAATTGACTAATAGCTTTCTTTCAGAAAGGGCCCTTAAGACGTTAGTATTAGTCCCTCTGGGTCCCCGTCTCTGGAACTGCCTTTGGCCAGTATCATGCTGCTGAAGATAGTGTGCAAGTGTCCTTGTTGCATTCCCCTCTGGTGGCCTCACCTAAATGTGTCCTCCTCTTTCAGGGGAACTTCCGCGCTAGCCAGCCAGAGAGCCGTCCATCCACGGTCAACAGCTATGAGGCATTGGACATGGCTGGGGCAGTGAACCAGGAGCAGTTGGATCCCATGGCAATGCACAGCCACGCAGGCCAGCAGGCCCCGCCACCACCACCACCGCACCCACCCAACCAGCCCCCGTACCATGCCGCGACCCCAGTGACGCAACCCTCGGCATCCTCTCACTACGCACAGCCCTCCCTCGGCAACCCGCAGCAGGCCCACATCAGTGCAGCCCACCACCATGCAGCGCAACAACAGCAACCTCAGCCACAGCAGCCCCCGCCTCCCCCCGTCCCTCCCCCTCTCCCCCCACACGTGAGTGTTGCGCATGGCGAGCACCGTGCGGCATCTGCCTTGCGTCCTCCTCACCCCACCCTGCCCCCACCGCAACCGCCCTCCATCCAGCAGCAACACTTCTATCCTCCGCATTACAACCCACAGTACCCGAATCCTACACTGCCGCACCCGGAGAACCAGAATCTAGCCCACAAACACCATGCACAGGCCGCTGCATCGCAGCACCACCCCTCCCCGAGGGTACACCGCTCACAGCAGCAGCCGGGGGGGCCCCAGGGCATATCCTCGTCGTCCCACCATCCGCACCACCACCACCATCACCACCACCCCCCACCCCCCCTTCCTCCACCCCCACCCGGCCCACCTGTCATGCTCGACCCTCGGTTTGGCGGTGTACCATTTGGTGCCGCTCCCCCCAGCGCCCTCGATTCATCCTCTCATCGAGGGTTTCCCCCTGTGTCGATGGGACACCAGCACAGCTCGGTGCATGGGCACCAACCCCAGGGCATGGGACAGCACACTCTCGGGGATTACGTGGGCCTGCAGGCATGCATGTCTCTGTTTTGAGGCAAGGGCACTCCGCCTAAGGGAAGTGGCGTTGATTCTCTCTTTCTTCTGTGTCACTTTGTTGGTGCGTGTGAATGTGTGTGCCTGTGTGTTTGTATGTGTCCACTTTCCTGTGGAGCGCAGCTGTGTTTGAGGCAAAGAGCGATTGCATTCTTTCTTTGCTCAATAAGCAACATTTTCGTGAGCATATTTGCGTGTCATGTGGAAATTGTTTTCAGTGAGTTGTGGTATGCTAGAGATAATGTTTCTGTTTGATGTTTGAAGTTTCACTATGAAGATTTATGAGCGTAACTGATGTGCTATTAAAGTTTCAAAAATTTTAATTGAGTTTTCATAGTTTAACATGTCTGGAAAGGAATGCATTAGTTAGAAATTTTAAGGCTCATGGATGCAAACATTCCATTTCTGTTTAAGGTTTATGAGTTATCAGTTGATTGTTGTTGAGCACAGATTTTTGAATGTTAAAAGTTTAATTAAGAGATTTCATTGCAAAATGCTTCAAAAGGTACATACTATTTACATGTATCACAGTTATTTCTTATATTGGATACATACTATTAATTTTAATATCTCCACGCCAATATTATAATGTGAACAATTTTGAGAGATGTCCTTTCAATGAATATTAAGATGTTATTCATGTGTAGATGTATGTTTATCAAGCAAGGTTTTACTTACATTTTCTTGGTATTGTCATACATTTTTTTTTTATAAATGACAAGTAGTAATTGCAAACTGTAAACAAATCGTACAATCTCTGAATGTCTTCTCCTATCAAAGCACTTGTAAAAAGTTGTATAAAAGCCATTTTTTACTGCTGTTACTGTTCTGCAGTTTAAATTTTATATTTTTTAGGAATTTATAGTTTTATTTGAATTATGACTATTCAAGCTACAATTGTTTAATTGTAGCTATTGCTTTGTGGTTTAAGTTTTATTAAATGTGATAACTAAATTTTATTTAAAGTTTTATCAAATTATGATAATATTGTTGTTTTTTGATCAAAGTTCTTTCTCAAAGTTTACATTTAGGTGTTTCAATTGTAATCGGATTTTACATTTGGATGTGTTTTGAATATTTTTTTAAATATTCTAAATGAAAATAATTACTTTTATTTTCCCATCGATAACACACACCCTATGTATAACATGCAGCTAGATCTTGGTAGTTTTCATGAATTTGTATAGATACCGCTCACTCCTTTTCTCATGGATTTATGAGATGAAATAACAGTAACAGTAGCAGATCTGTTTAAAATAGAATGCAAATAGAAAGACATGTTTCCAGACTAATTTATTCATGCGAGACTCTTCTATAAATTGTCGTGTGTATAGGTGTGTAAATGTTTGGTTTTTTTCATTTTACATAATGCGCATCGTCATTTTTTTTCGATCATATTAACATTTTTGTACTGATAACATGCACGTTATCGATGGGAAAATACAGTATTTAAATCAACTTCATGTTCTTGTGAAATTTTCGTTGGCAATCTTTTTTGTTTATAGTCCTTAACGATTGTTTTAGTCTGCTCGATGAAATTTAGATTGAGTAATTGAGTAATGGTTGTGAAATAATGTTCACAGGCTTTCTACCATTTTTTTTTAGAGAAAACTGATGGTTCACAAGTTTTCTCTCTTATTATTGAAAAGTGATTTTCAAGGCAGCGGAAAGTGCAGTGGCAGGATGAAAAATTGTAATTCAATATTTTTGTAATATTTGAATTTGTATGACTTGACGTTTATAGTTTTAGCATCTTTTGAGATACACTTCATGACTCATAATTGGAAATCGATTTTCTGAAAGTCATCATATTCACTGTTTTGCGAGTAATGAGAGGCTAAGTAATAGAGCAATAATTAGCAGTAAAGTTTAATCATTTTTTAAAGAATACAGCACTACCACTTCCACTTTGTGGCTAATTAATTTCATTGGTGCTTCCACCTTATAAAATAAATGTCTCATTCTTCAGAAATCACTGAATGTATTGTAAAACGTGTTTTTGTTACTATTGTTGAATAAAATTGTATTTCATGTGTTTTTTTAATATATTAAATTAGAATATAACATGTGCCCATTTGTGATATTAGATATCATATGATTTAAATTTGCATTTTAATACTAGGGCCTGGTGTTCATATTCATATAATTATGTTTTTGTTGTATTGCGGCTGAAACTGTGTTTTGCTTATTAAAACATTATATTGGGAGCAATTTCCATTAACCAAAGTGATAATATTTCGAAAGTTAATTTAGGTGTTAAGGTGAGTGTTAGTTTTGAAATGATTCTATAAAATTTGATATACTCTTGTGATATTCCAAATATAAGTTAATAGCTAGTAATATATGGAAAAACCTTTGTAAAAATGTAAATGTTATGTAGATAATTTTATATATATACATTATGCATTACATGTGGCTTTTATTTCAAGCATACATAGGCAGTCATTTATTGCATTGCCACGTTTTGAGTGGCTCTTTCTTCAAGTGAGTGTTATCGCAATAGCCTATCATGTATTTTATATATGATCTTCTCTTCTATGACCTTGTCCTCCCATTATCCATCCTTAGTTTGGTATTTAAATCTAATTTTCAGTGCAAAAATAATCCATCAATATTTATCACACAAATGATGATTTTAGTCATCTATGAAATACAAAACCATACCCCAGCATGACAAACAGTATCCAAGGTGCAATTCATAGTTATAATTATCAAATGAAACATCATTGAGCTAATTTTAAAATTGGGACTCTAATGTTTTAGTATTTTTGCTTTTGATTAAATAATTGAAGGGGAGAAAGAACCCAAACTTCCTAACGGCATTGAGGAAATGGATGCTGTCCCTATAGTAGTCTTTTGGTGACATATAATTCTGTAGCTGGCCCTTTTGAGTGCCTATGACTTGTATTTACAAGTTTTAAATTAGTTAAGCTTTTATTCAAGTTCCTCATGTATGTTGATGAATTACAGTGAGATATGGCTATCCCTTTTTCGTCCACCTAGATATCTAATTCACCTCAACTCATTGCTCAAGTGATATGCTTGATAATGTTTTTTAGATGAGAAATAATAAGGGTATCAAGTTGATCATTAAATTCAGTGTTGATTTTCCTCTTAGTCCGACAAAATTCATCTTCAAAAAAATGTCTCCATGCCTTGAAAGGCTTTTTCCTGTAAATTAGAGAACCTGGAATTGTGAGCTTATGGATCAACTGGGCTCCTTGAATATCTTATTCTCACTTTCCAAGCCATGAAATCCATATTTTGGAAATGCTTTATAATTGCATATTTGATATTTTCCTTGCTTGGACACCAAACTGTGACTACGTTTTTCCCTTGTCATCTTGATTCCATGTAATTTATATTTTTCATTTCCTTGTATAGTATGTTCATATTTTTAATCCAATATCAAGTCTCTGTCTGATGATGCCTGTTCTGTTCCTTCCTTGCAATGCCCTTTACTTTCCTTGCAGGAAAATCCACAAACCAGTATCACTGCTACCTGCTTTTGATATACTCTACATCCATTTTAAATTAATGTTTGAAACACCATGTATGCAATTTGAAGACAGTTTAAATGTTTGGTAGTTGCAATGGGAAATAAAGTTCGGTTTCTAATAATGTCAATAATTATTACAGTGCAAAATCTATTGCCCAAATTGAGGAATGCAGTGAAGTGGGAAGACCAGGGGAGCAATTGCCCCTTCGTGTGTGCCTAGCTTTATGGCTACGGAAATACATATCTGCCTTATATGTTTCATTCTGAAATATAGTACCTCTCAAAAATGGGCTAGGTGTTCCCTCTATAAGGAAAAGCATTAATTCATGCAAAGTTAATGCCATTAACAAGTTAGTTCCAGTTCCATGTACTTAAAAATGTTTTGTCATACTCATGAGAAACTACAATAATTTTTTGTTTTACAAAGAGGGCAATGGTAAGAAAATAGTAATTTTTTTAAGGTTATTATGAGAATTATTTAATATAATTGCAGGGGCTGCTATAAAATTATTTTTTTAATGTTATTCTAACGTTGTGTATGCTTCTGAAGCTCTCCACATTTTGTGTGGAGACTAGTGTTTGCAAGCTTGTCAAAAGTCATTGTCATTTCAATAAGTGTGATTTAGGTTAAAAATGAAGAAATAAATATAAACCAATCGGAAGGTTGGTATAATGGGGAGGGAAGGGATATCCCAATACTCAACTCGCTGGTATGTGAAATTCACACCTCAGGATGTTGATTCTTTCCCTGTGCCACTATGGAGGTAACATAATCTCTTCATACTTTATTTCACATGAGAAATGATCCCTTGTGGTGGGTGGGTTTCCGCCATCACCCAACTACCAGAGTTAATCCTATACTACCAGGGGTCAATGTTCTTCCCTCACCTATGGGAATATTTTTGATAGTAAAACTGAGAATGAATATCCTTAGACACCTGACATCACGTAATGCCTGCTAGCATAAAATTTACCATCTGCAATGCGTGTTACAGTCTCAAAATGAGTGAAAATAGCTATGACTTTGACATGATTTTCAATATTTTTGGAGGGACAAAGGTTATGAAATTATTTTTTTTTTCATAAATGAAAATCTCACTGCATAGAATTTGTAGATATGCAAATTTACTGTTTGTGGGGAAACGTCAATCTTTGGGTGGGGCAACTGCTTAGATGGGAATGATTGCATTTGGGCGAATAAAGGAAGTTGAGTGGAGAGAGGGAATGGTTGAAATAAGGAAAAAGTGAACAATAATCACATCTGTAATGAAATGCTTCTTTTTCCAAAGAACACGAGGAATCCCTAATAATGACAGCAGGTGTAGCTGCACCTTGTGCTAATACTGGTGTGGCTGTAATTGAATCTGGGTCAAAGGTTATAAATAAGCTAATCTACCAAATAAGGTAGGTTTTGGATGGACACAACTACCAAATAATTATTTTGTGACTCCTAGCAAAACACAATCCATCATCCTACTCTACATCCAGTCCCTCTTCACCTCTGTATACTTCCTTCATCCCGTCCAACATCCCTTTCCTTGTTTGCCTAACATTCTCCCCTCTACTACAGTCCCTCTGCCGATCAATACACCCTTCATCCATTTCTCCTGCCTCCATGAGATTTCTTCCAGAAAACCCCTCTCTTCGCCCACCATACCAAGTACTTCCTCATTTGTTTTCTTCTCAGTCCATTTCAACTTCTCCATTCTTCTCCACACCCACATTTCAAAAGCCTCAAGTCTACGTCTATCCTCCTGCTTCAATGACCAAGTTTTCACGCCGTGCATAGCTACGCTCCTTATAAAAGTTTTTACGAGTCTTTTCTTAATATCCTTACTCAATGTCCCTCTCATCAACTCCCTCCTCCTTGTGAAAGCCTCTTTACCTAGCGCATCCTTCTCCTTATGTCGCTACTACTTTGACCGTGTTGGTCCAAAACACTACCGAGATACGTAAACTGTTCTACCTGCTCTAGTTTTTACCCTCCTATTTTAACGTTTAGCTAAGCCTTTTTCTTTCTAGAAAATCGCATAACTTTTGTTTTATTAATATTGATTCTCATCCCATACCTGTCGCGCTGAATTTCCGATTCACTCAGCCATGATTTGCAACCCCTTGACAAACGAAAGCTTGGTCATCAGCAAACCTAACTGATTTTACAAATTCTTCGCCCACTTTCATTCCCACGTCAAGTTCTTCCCATGCCTCTTTAATCATTTCCTCTGCATACAGGTTGAACAGCAACGGTGATAATGGGCAACCCTGCCTTACACCTCTTCCTAACACGGCCCATCTGGACTTTCCATCCCCCAATTGCACCTGAGCAGTCTGAGACATGAACAGGTTGCAGATTAGCTTCATGTCCCTCCAATCTATTCCTATTTTCTGCAATATATTCATTAGTGTCCCCAATTCACTCAATCAAATGACTTCAAAATCTATGAAAGAGGCAAATACGTCCTGATTGTATTCTATATTCCTCTTGATTGGTGATCTCATTACTGAAATGGAATCATGCATATCTCTCCCCTCCCTGAACCTAAACTGGTCATCCACTAAGTAATCATTTGCCTTACTCTCTATTGTTTATGATCCTTAGAACAACTTTTGCTGTGTGGGATATCAAACTTATTGTCCTGTAGTACTCACATGATGCAGCCTTTATCTTTTTCAGAATAGGAACTAACACTGATCTCACAGTCTTCCGGCCAGATTCCTTCTTCACAGATACTACAAATCAGTCCATATAGAGTCTTACTCACATTTTTGTAAACCTTTTAGTATTTCTGCAGTTATGTGATCTTCTCCCATGGCCTTGTATCATTTCATCTCCTTTAAAGCCCTTTCTATCTCATGATCGAGTATGCCTGGACTTATGCTATCTTCCTCTACATCATGTTCCTTTTATACATCTAACTTTTTTGGCCTAAGTTCTTTACTATACAGTTCTTCTTTGTATTCCTTCCATCTCTCTTAGATCTTTTCTGTTTAAACTATTATCTTACCCAACTTGTATATTTCTGTTTGCACAGACCTTCCCTTCCTACTTTCCAATAGTGATTTAACCTTGCCCTAGAGCACACAGATTTCACTCTCCTCCTGCAAACTTTCCATATCCTCACACTTCATCTTCTGTCTTTGTTGAGTCTGAACCAGGTGTTGGTGATGACTAACCCCTGTCTCCTGGTTCGAAGGATATAAGAATAAAATAAATTAAGTCAGGGGTTGTCCTACCATGCATTATATTGTTATACTTTGAGTAAAAATTATTCAAGGATAAAAAAAATGGGGCCTAGGGCTGTGCCGACGGCATAGATGTCAAGGCAGTGAGAGGAGATATGGAGAGGGAACTGTAAACAGTTGGAAAAGATGTTGGAGGTACCACCCCACATGAGCAAATAATTAATTTTTTGGATATTGATCTGAGAAAAGATGTGGAGAAGGAAAAACAGGGGTATTATTCCAAATAAATAATTACCACTGTAAACATCATATTTATGTTTCTATGAGTGCATACATTTGAGTGGGAGGAAGAAAGTTTTTATAACCACACCGCCAAAATAGGGTCAGCTGATTCAAGGTGGCATATTGCTGTCCCAAATAACTCAAGAGGAGTGTACTGGCTCGAATCCTGTGGTTTCGCATACGATTTCAATTTGATAGCTCACTTTGAAAATGATCTATAGGAAGGAGTATCCTTCTCATTTGCTTAGATAAAAGCCTTCCTGTATGATTCCATTACCAACATTTAGAAAAATCGCCTTGTTCTTAATTTGGTGACGTTAATTGAAAATTTGTTAGCCATCGGATTCCTTTTAATTCATCAATTACAGAGAGTAATAGACCGCTTCATATTATTTGAAATGGGTTGAGGAGGATTGTAAGAGCAAGGAATCAGGTCCCATACAAGATTTTCCCAATAGTCTGGTGTCTTTCTCCTAAATACGGGAAATTTGGGATATTTTGGATTTATATTATAAAAGGGAGCAAGTTAAGGTTGATATATGAGCGCTTTATTCAATTAAAATAAACTATATAGCCGCCCGTTTTCATTTGAAGCATTCATCTAGTATTTTAGTTTTGGTCTAAAACATCACTTCCGCGTAATTTTTATCACTACTTTTTTTATTTTTAACCAAATTTTAATTATATTTTACTCCTTTTATTTGATCGAATAAATCTTCGGTTTGATAATCATTCGTCCTCATAAGGGTAGCTTTCTTTGAATGTCAAATATTTTGAATATGCTTTCATTGTATTTTTCTCCAGTTTAGGAAAAACGCTCAAAAATGCTGTTAATTGCATACATATTATATGTAGGTATGCATATTTTATAAATATCGCTTTATCTTTTGACCAATTTGGGAGGAATAAATTAATTAAACTTAAATTTATCTTTTGTCTTGTGCAATAAATGTTTACTGTGATGTTCCTTTCTCTTTGCTCTAAAATAGATTAATGGGAGCACCAAGAGTTGAAAGCAAAAAGAAATAAGTGATAAGATTGAGTGGAAGATTGTTTTTCTCAATAAGTGATAAGTAATCGGGCATTCAAATCGGCATAATTTTAATGTTATAAATAGTATTTAATATCACTTAAGATAGCAGCACCTGCGATAGAATGGGAAACTAGTATGTTACTTTCACCGTTAGGTGGAAGCACCCATTCAGCGCCTTATTCGTTTGTCATATGTCTATTGTGGAAATGATTTCAGACGTCTCGGACATTCAGAATTGTACCTTCGTGAGGAATAGTCAACAAGGGCTGTGTTAAAATGCGACTGTGAATATTAATTGATTGTAAGTGCTTGTTTTGCGTGTGAATAGTGTGAATGATGCTCTATTCGAGCATGAAAGGAAATACTGTTGCCAGTTTGGTTCTTTTCGCATTGTGAGAAAGCATCGTTACTGCAAACTGGAAACCAGGATTCAGCTTTAGCAAATCTCCATATAGGTATGCATTAATTTTAATGAAGAATTAATTAAATCTTTATTCGTGATACTACGCGCTTTGCTCCTTAATAGCTGAAAATATTTGTACGAAGCCGACAATACTTCATTTTGTTTTCAGTTTTTCTCCGATGGATTAAATATCTATTTTCCCGGTTTTAATTTGTGTTCAATTCCTTCCTTGCCGAGTATCACTCGTGTTTTAATTGAAATTGCACTTCTAATTTACTTCCTTAAACTGGACGGGACAAATATTTTGGTGTTCAATTTGCATTTTTGAGAAACATTCATGTAAGGTGTATTATGAAATTATTGCCCAATTGCTTTTGGCAATTTACACCTATACGCATTGTTGCGATCATCGGATGTTAATTACACTCCACCAAACAATAACCGCTGCTTTTCTTTTATTGTGTCGGGATGTTCTTTTCTTACTGGTTGCGGCCAGTTGCTGTTCAGGAGGAAGTCGTTGGGGAACGTGCGTCGGACGGGATTATTGCCAATTTCTTCGGCTAACCGGGAAGTAAAGGGTGGGCGGAAAGGAAGGGGGCGGGGGATGAGTCGAGGATGCGATGATGGGGAAGATCTTCCTCGGACGACTCCGAAATCGCGGTCTCTTAAGAGGGACTCGCATCGCCCCTCTATTTCGATGCAGGTCTTTTCCCAGAGTGTAAAAGAACTTTCCTTAGTAGTGTCCATTCATTAAAGTCTGTTTCTCGTAACCATATGTATGGAGGTATGTCATCATGCGAGGAGCTGAAGCTGCTCCTGTCCTATTTATAGTCAAAATATAAGAAAATGCGTTGGCACGGTTTACTATGATTGTACGATGAAGTTGATGGATACTCGTTAGGGACTTCGCGAGTGCAGTTGCAGCGACCGGGTTATACATACGTGTATTTTAATTTTTGGGTTTTCAAGGAACAATGGCGTTATACATGATTTTCTATGGTCTCGGGATCGATGGGATTTCGTAAGTTATGCCCGAATATTTTTCTCCAGCATTTTTATTATTTATTCTTTTTACTCGGTATCACTTAGCGTTTCAGTTCTTTCACATTCGCGCGCTTGCGTAACGCTAAACCTGAGCTCGTTGGACACAGCGACCAGGGAATGTATGGAAGTGGAATTAAATAATTTAAAAGTTTGCTGAAGTTGATGAATCATCGTTGCGGGATTGTTGAACTATATGTTAACGAAACGAAAGCGATGCAATTTACGTAAGCTTTCGGAAGTGGCTGTGGAAAAATGTCGTCATATAAAGTAAATCGGCAGGAAGAAATTTGGCTTTTGTTTCTTTGGATTGCCTTTCTCCATGCTTAATGCATTAGGCTATTGTTGTTGGGTAGTTCTTAATGCAGTTCCTTTTATAAGCTAGTTCGCCTTCTATTCTGTTGGCGTCAAAAATCTAATAGTAGTAGTATTGTTTCCTTTGGAAGACTCCAAAATTCGCGGTCATAGCGATTTTGAAATTATGTGCTGAGAACTGCCCCCCCATAAGTCCATCAGTATTTCATGGCTGCCTTTCGGATTTAGCATGTTAATTGCACTATATACTATGCATATGTGGTTACTGGCGTCTATCGAAAGCTATGTCAAATCCATATGATTTTGGTAGTGATACCTCTGTTTGAATTTGGGTGAATTTTGATGGGAAATTCTTTGTTTCTTTTCCTTTTGTTGAAATTTTGGACTGCGAATCTACTACTTTACAAAATATTGACGTTGTACGAACTGATTTTTGCACAGAATTAGGGTTTATTTTTGGTGTAGTATTTCATAGTACTCCCATCTTTGCAGTGTTAAATAAAAAAAATAATTCCATAAAATGGCCTTAAAATTGAAAATTACTTCAGCGTTTGCGAGTTTGAATTTTATCTCAGAAACCCGAAATACTAATGTCGAATGTTATGTTCGTCGATTTAAAATGTTTTAATATGGACGTGTGCTTGTGCTAGTAATTATTTATTCAAGGAATATCTTTCGTCACATCTAATGTACTAACTTGCTTTTACATAAGAATTTGTACTCGATGTCTTTCATTTCCTCTAACTTGTTACCCTGTCCTATCACTGTCACTGATTGAACCGCAATGGATTCAAAATATAACTATCGTATTGTCCGTGACGAGATTCCATGGCCCAAAGTCATTATTGCCATGCCTCGCCAGCTGAGGAAATCGTATTCACGCAGTTAACTATGACTGCATCAGGGACCATGATGATTTGAAACTCCAAGGGTTGTTATCGGCAGTTATAATGTAGTTGTTTTTGTAATTGGCTCACAATCATTCTTTCAGTTACGTGGCAGTTTTGGAGACTTAGCCGAAGTTCATTTGATCCTACGCGTTGCCTGACTGCTGCCCAGTGTTTCGCTTAAAGGTTTCTTCCCATTCATTCGATAAGTTCGCCTCGGGTGGTTGGGCAACCCTTATTGCACTCACCTTTCCACAACTCCTTTCTTTCACACATTAGGATTTTAGTTGTTTTTCTTGTAGCAGATGGCCTTTCATTTTTCCACGATTTAGATACTTAAGAAAAATTGGTCGGCTTCGTGAGTAATAGTTTTGATAACTGCGTTTCTTTCATTTCTACGAGTTTATTGACGGAGGTACTTCCGCGGAACAAAAGCAAAAATGTTATGCATATTGGGGCCAGGGGCGATGGGAGCCGGGGAGAGTTTTTGGAAGTGAGATAGATGTCGCCCTCACGACGCCCGTACAAGTTTCCACTCCACGTGTGTCTATGCAGTGCTGGCCGCGCTGGAAACATCTCGGTCCTAATCTGAAGTTGTGCAAAATCATTAGTTTCTTCCGTGGCGATTGTAGAGGAAACTTTCGGCACATACACGTACATACTCACGTTTAAGTCTCTCTAATGGGATCATAAGGAATATTTATTTTAAAAAGAATTGAAGCAAAGGTTCACCAATTTTCATGTGCCATGACTATGACATAAATTCGTACACGTATAAAATAGAAACGATTGTGGGAATGAGGTTCGGATATCTGTCCAGAATTTGTGTTCCTTACATTTGGCACAAGACTCTCTCAAGAGATGGTAGACCGCAACAGTCGTCAGCGATTACAGCCTTTTTTTACGATAGTGGAATATATTTCAATGTTGATTGATACTTAGGTGCCCTAGGTGCATTATATTAATCTTAAACAATGAGGTACGTTCCGCGGAAAAATGAACTGAGTGAGCGCATTCATCTGTGATGAATGCCTCAAAGATGGCGCAGGTAATGCTGTATGAACGGTGAAGTACTAATGAAATCTTAAATTATTGTGTCGTTAGATGATTAATTAATGTAGGAACCGCAATAAATGTCCTGTGATAGGAGGGAGCAGCGTTGGGCAAACGAGGTAGGGGAGGTAATGAGAGGCTTGTTGGGTGAAATAAAGGGTCGGTGGTAAAATCTATGCGGAATTCAAGAAGAGTTTGATGTAGTGTGGGATGTAACGTACTTTTTTTGTTGAGGCTCTAAAAATATAAGGATGTTATGGTTGTGTCCATTCCAAGCTGATCTTAAACGGTTGGTTACAAAATAATAATATTAATAATAATTTATCAGAGAAAGTATATTAGGCGGACAGAAAAACCACGATGCCGTAGGAAATTTTCGAGAGGATTTCGATAAAGGCGAAGGATATTGAGGGAAAGGGGATCATGATGATGCCGTGGCTAATGTACTAGCTTCCCACCCCTGGGGCCCAAGTTCGAATCTCAGGGGTGGCTGTATTTTTCATTGGCATCCCGATCCCTAATTCTGGTCCTTTGTGGAGAGCACTTAAAATCCGTCGGATGGGACGTCAGACTATGGACCCCTTGCCGCCATTCTGTGAGAATAAGCTGTTGCCGACGCCGGGTTTTCCTCCCCTAATAACTAGAACCGCAAAATTGAGTGGAATGTTGCAGATAGTGATAGAGAGGAGGATGTTTCACGCTCGAGGTAGGGAGGAACGGTGATCTTTGGGCGGAAAGGGAAGGTATCATCATCGGTTCTTCAGCGCTGTTTGACTGCCGCCCTCGTGCGTCCCCATTCAGCACTACTTTCTGTACGTCCCGGTAGATCTCCCTCACCGCATCTCTCCTTACTTTGCGTACATATTTGTCCGTATTCGGTCTTCATCCCCTCTATTTTCCATTCCATTATGAGTCTTAACAATTTTAATGTGCTTCAGCGTGGGCCCGTTTGGTTCGCTCTTTCTCTTACTCCCATGTTGTTTTTTCTCGTCTATTACTCTGTGTACTTCTTGACGGCTCATTTTATTTTACAGTCAGCCTCCGCTTCCCGATTTCCGAGGCCTGCACTCTTCTCTACTTAAGTTTTACATTGGTCCATTTCTTCCTTCCATTGAATGCTATGCCCTACGCGAAACCTTTCACGTAATGCATTCTTGTTGGTCTCCTCAATCTCAAACTCGTTCTAAATACTTCTTTTCTTGAAGCAACCCTTGCTGCACTTACGCTTTAACTCATCTCTTTCGCACCTTAGGATTTTGGTTTGTTTTCTTGTTGCAGAAGACGTGGACTTTAAGAATGATTCATTTCAACAAGAACCTTTAGAGTATTTACTGTTATGTTAACCGGGGATCCGAAGTTTATAAGTCTACAGGAAAAGAACCTTGTTCCCTATTGGTTTTCCTGGGTGCTCCTTCCGATCGAAAGTCGACGAACAATCGTTGGTAACGCGTTGGTTTATTTGATGGTTCAAGGCAGTCTTTGGTGTAGCAGTTTTGTTTGCTCGGCGGCGAGTGGGATAAACGTATTCCGGGCGAGGTGAATACTTAATTTTCATAGTGGCGGTCGTTTCCATGGCAAAATGGTTGGTACAGGATACAAACTGCATCACGCGGCTTGAGTTACGATCGTAGGGGACTAATTCCGGACAATAGTGATTTGTATTCATGTATGCAAAAGTTCCTGCTCTCGCTTTAATACACTTTGATATGCTACAGTCACAGCAAAAATCTCACGAATGGAATAATATATTCATCTTCTCGTTTCGCCTTGAGCGCTAATATCGCAATGCTGATGCGCTTTTATGAACCTCCTTTTATCCTTGACAGTGTTTCTTTTTCGCGTTCAGCAGTCGATGTGTATGCCTCGGATGGAGGCCGCGGATCCAACGCACCTCAAAATATTTATTGTTGGGCGTGGCTGGGGCTAGAACCTAAAACGGGGGCAGGCCACAGCCATTTTGTGTGGTGGGTGCACGGGTGGGGAGTGGTTTTGGTACGGCGGTGGATATGCCGTCGTTGAATTTAAACTTCCGGGACTCTATTGGATTCTATTCGCTTTTCTAAAGTTTCCACAAACCTGCCCTTTGCTCTTCAAAACTTTCTTTTACAGTTCTCTCTCACGGTGACACATTTTAAAATAGTCACGGTATTTCGGGGAAAGGACTGCTTTCTGGCAACATTGGGGTAATTTCTATGACAAGCTGTCCATCAAAGCCCCCTGCATTTGCAGAATTTTCTAGCGAAGTCAAAGCAGCGATGTGTTAGGAGTACTTGAATATTACAACTCTACAGTGTTGTATTATATCTGGCAGCAATCGTGGTTGCTGGGTTATATATCGTTCGCTCTGCTACAGGCATTTAAAATCAAAGGCGATCTTTCCTCGTTTTTTTTCCACCCTGGGGGTATTGTTTGAACCATACTCGTAATTAAAAGCCTGCCTTAGACTCATAGAAGCGCCTGACTTCACTCTCAGCACGTGAGCCGGTTCGTCATTACTCTGCAGCGTCACTTTATTCACGGGCATTGCTGCGTCCATTTCATTCTTATACTTTCAGAAGGCGTTCTATTCCTACGGTCATTCTCTTATGCATGGTGCCTTCATTAAATTATTGGTGTCATCGGGCTAGTGTGGCTCCCGTGTGAGAATGCCGTTAATTTGATCTTAGCTCAAAACTACGTGGGTTATTACGTATGTCTGTTGACACACAAATGCCGGCATAACCAGGGATATATAATTTATAAAGATATAATTTCAATGCCTAATTTTTGTAGAGCAGAATGAAACATGTGGTACGAAGAACGAACGACCCCAGTTTGTGCTCCGGACCTCGAAAGTAGATGGTTTAAACCGCCGTGGAAACACAACCATCTAAGAAGAAAAATTGGATAAATGATGTAGATTATGGCCTTGCCGCGTCGAGCTCGCTATTCAATATAAATATAAATATATATATATATATATATATATATATATATATATATATATATATATACACACAAACATTTATATATATCTACATTTATATAATCTGTTTTAGTTTATTCTATATTTTTTCACTGCCTAACGGGGGAATTGATGATTCGACTGGTCTATTTACTCCATCTTTCTTCTACGACGCCGTGTTTCTAGAAAATAAAAATTCCTTTTTAATTCGATACTACTGCCTGTTATCTCCCAAGAGAGAAATTCACCGATGCATGAAGTGTATTTGATTTCCCGACCAGGGGCATGCTTCTCTAAGCTTCAGGTAAGTTTACGAGTGCAAGTCATTTAAATTTGCACACAGGGATTCTGCTGGTGGCAATGTGTGGCGTTGCACTTGTTGCTTGCCCGTCTCACACGGCATGCACGATTTTGAATGTTTTATATTCAATTCAAAACTTTTTTAGGACTTGTAAATCGACTTGTTGCCATGGGGAGCGGGCCGCAGGTTTCCACGTCGCTAGATGAGGGTTAGTATTTGACTTTGGAGCGTGAAATCCTCAGGGTTGATGTCCCCGTGTCTGTAATGCTACGCGTGAAATGTACCTCTCATCCTGACAAGGCTTATGATGCTCTACTGTCCCATTAACTTAGTGTCTAAGTTCCACATAAGGCGGTTTAAATGCAAGTTTTACCGAGGCGTTGAATAATATTATTTCATTCCTTCGTCTCGGCCACCTCATTAATCTGTGTGCTAGTTCCCGTGAGCATCGAAGGAGGAGGAAGTGGGAAAATATTATCGAGGAGTTCAGGAGGGAAGCCGTTGGTTGACTTTCTCATCACCTTCACTTTGTTATAACATATTTTTTCTTGGGGGTCAGTCGAAACGAAAATTCTTTTCAGCTAATTCAAATATTTACTCATGAGAGTAAAATTCTTATGAAAGAAAAGTATAGATGCGTACGTTACGCTCTTGTATTCTCAAATGTATCGATTATTCCACTATTTCCTTTACGGACCGTGCTCTTTTCTTTTAATACCATGAATGCAGCAAGTCTTCATGAGAGAGAGCAATGGATCGGCATTTTCTTCTCGATGAGAGAGTGAATAAAACGTGGACGTCGCTCTCTCGTTAAAGTCGGCCCTAAGTTTCGCAAGCTGAATTTTCATCCCGGCCAGTCGTCACCCGTGAACATGAAGGATGTCGGGAGCACGGCTCCACTCCTAAGCTCACACTGGGGGCCTGGACAAATCGTCCTAATGTGTGTGCTGGCATTCGGCTCTCTTTACTGTCAATTGAGAGCGATCGATCGCATGGCTGATCAGTGTCCGTGTGCATATTCAGTTATCATGCATTTAAACCACTCGATATGTCATACCTAAAGAGATTTAAAACAATAGCTTTATGAAATAGCGAAGAAATGATGCCTTTGTATTACTTTTTAAGTGTAGTTTAAAAGAAATAGTTCACTTATTGTTTCATTTGAGTATGGTTTACTCGTGAGTATTCTTGTGATATTTCAAATCGAAAGCCCAATTATATGGGACACCGAAGTAATTAATTATTTGCCGCATCACGCAGATATCTCATTTGTCTTTGAGTGGGCTGTTCCTATTCCTACTGAATAATTTAACCTCCAGATTCCTTCTCATATCGAATGAAGGATTGTGCGTAATTTTTTGTAAATTAACCTCTGAATTTTAATTTTTATCGAATTAATTTGAGGAAATTGTATTCCTTGACAAAAAATATTTGCTACATCTAAGGAAGTTAAAGAAAATAACATTTTTTTCTCCCGTTATCAAATGCATCAGAAAAATTCACTCTTTTGATGCTTTATGCATTTAAACATTTTGTGTGATGTTTATTCTGATTTGAAAGATTTTCGCATTTTTATCTATTGCTTAAGACAGTTTTGAAGAAGACATGAAGTAATTGGTTACAAATCTATTATTGCGGTACCAATTCATATTTGGTGCCTTTTTTCTCCAGACTTGCAATTTATCCTCCATGAAACTTCAGTGAAAAATGCCATATTTACTGATTATTATAACTCAAAGGTAATATTTCGATTTGAGCTTGGGAAATTGGACTATTTTTGTGTGTAGTCTCAATTTATATATCCCCATTTCTTTCCGATTACGTGAAAAATGTCCCGACCCTTTCTCAGTGTGACAAAACAAAGGATATAGCCGCGTTTCTATTTATACGACTGTCCGATCATACGAATGGGGAGAGAGCGCTCTTAATTCCGGGAAGTTATCGCGATGAAGATTTAAAAAAAAAACAGGGTTTGGGAAAATGGCTATTGCGGGAGAATAATAAAGGGTGATGGACAGACGAACTGATAGCGGAAACAAAGGGAAGGGTCAAAAACTGGGCCTAGACCGCTCAGAGTTACCGAGGCTCTTAGTTCGGGGGCGGCGGCCCGGGGCAAGGGGTGCCCACCCGACAACCGCGAATGTCACGGGGAAGACAAACGCCTTCCGCTGCGGCGAGGCCTTCGTTCCTAGCACACCGCCAGTGATCTTCAGTTACTTGGGAAGCATTTTAGACGAAAATTGGCGAAGTAGCTAGCAGAGTATGGGAGAAATTGCGTTTGCCTTAGAAGAATAAATGAAGAGGAAGGAGTTGATGACGCAGAACTTTAAAGAGTTAGAAAATCATTTGAAACTTTCGAACGAAGGGAAAGGGATCGGTTTCTGCCATGCCTGGTCTTTGTGGACAAAGGAAATAAACTAAATTACAGATACTGGCAGAGGGAAATTAAGAGGATAAGAGTGAAAGTAAGCATATGAGGGCCAGAAGAAATAAAGTCATGGGCATGGTAGGTAGGTAGAGAAATGGTCATTTGGAAAAATCCGAAGCCAGAAAAGTGGATTGAGAATGCATTGGTTGGTCATGAGAAGTTAAAGACGGAATTATGGAAGAATGCTTGGTCGACGAGATCGAAGTTGTACAATAATAAGCTTCTCTAGACACACTCAGCTTCACACTAGCTATGTAATTTTCGGGTACCACATCTACCTGGGAAACCATAACCGGCACAGTGAGAGGAAATGGCCCCCCTTAATACCCTGCTAATGTGTGAATTTCACCCGTCGTATAGGGCTTAATACTGGGTGAACTATGACATCACCTACCGAACCGACTTTCGATTTGAATGCTGTATTTATGGTTTTATATACGTGTGTGTATATATATGTGTGTATACATTATGTATATATATGAATTTGTATTACAGTGTACAACATATCCTCAAAAATATATGCCGGGGCCCCCTTCCCGCTCCTCTCGCTAAGATCAGACTTATTGTTCTTTCAAAGTGGGCGTTCTTCTTCCAGTTGGCCTTCCATTCCACCACTCATCCAAAGGTGGTCGCCTAGCCGCCCGGCAACTCCTACAAAACTTTTTTCATTCAAATATCATACTTTTTTTCAAATGAAGAAGTCAATACCCCATTAACAGCAGTGTCTCACTGAGGAATTCATTCTGTAGTGTGAGAATTTGCGATACCATCCATTTTGCCCCGAGTGGGATGACTCGATTAAAAAAAGAGAGGATGGCGAGTTTTATTTCTCATCATTTAGATCTTAATTTGAACGTGAAAATATTTAGAATTTTGTTCCGTACGCAGGACTGAATTTTCTCAATCGGATTAGGTGCAGAAGAGAGCTAACTGCCCGTTTGGTTTTCTAAATCATGAACTACGAACGGAAAGCGTCACGCGAGTATTCGAAAGCCTGGGAGAGGAAAGCTCGAAGGTCACTTTCACAACGTAACCTCCGCGGTAAGTTCAAATCTTATGAATTGTGTTCTCCCATAGAGTCGCGCCCCGGTCGCGGCGAGAAGTCAATGGAAAAAGACTGCCGCTCGAAATGATTTTCGGAACTCTTTCTTCCCACGCAGTACTCGTGTTCGAAACAGGATAAAACAACACGTGCCACTATTATAACGGCTAAAATATAAAATTTAACCTAGTTTTCCCGAATAATCTAATCGCTAATTGGTGGTGGCCCGTAGCTGCTGCTCCCCTAACTCCTCGCCTCTGTTTGCGTTTGTATGTACGAGGGTCATCCGGAAAGTAGTACCCGTTCGTGAAATAAAGACACAAAAGTAAATATTAACAAACATAAAAAATTTTATTTGAAAGAGGATACTTTAAACTACTTCTCAACATAATCTCCAAGCAAATTAAGGCATTTGTCATAACGTGTGACAAGTTTCTGTATTCCTGCTGCATAGTCCTTCGCCGCCAGCTCATTGAGATACGCGAGGGACCCATCTTGCACAAATTTTTGCATAATGCAGATGGTGTTTAACAATTTCATGAACAATTGTTCGAGAAACATTGGGAAAATGCTCACAGATGTCATCAATTGTGACGCGCCGATCGTTCCTCACGAATTCGTCAACTGAGCTCACCAGTTGGTCTGTAATGACAGACGGTCTCTCCGAACGCTCATCGTCGTGTGTGTTCCCCCTCCCCATGTTGAAGTTGCGACACCACCGCCGAACAGACGACTCGTCCATTACATTGTCTCCATACACCTCCTTTAATTGGGGATGAATATCACATGGGCGAACGTTTCTTGCATTGAGGAATTTAATCACTGCCCTCACTTCACAACTGGCGGCGTTCTCAATTTTTTTAAACATTGTAAACAATCACAGAAACAACACAGGCAATGCTAGCGTCACGCAACTTGGCTCAGAGAAGGCAGACAAGCCACTGAAGCTATCTGACCTCGTCCAGCGGCTACTCGCGTCGTCAGCACTTCATGCGGCACGAACGGGTACTACTTTCCGGATGACCCTCGTATATTGATCTATATACTGAAGCCGGATTGACATGCTTATTTCAATAAGGAAACACTAAGCCAAAAACTGGGATTATCAATGATATAGACTTTCAAAGGGTTTTTCCGTTGTCAGCACAATTACCAGTGGTTCATATGTACAAGTTAATGCCCTGTTAACTCTTTCCATCTCAGGAATGGAGTTTCATAATATTTTGATTTATCGGAAAACTGTCCCGATTTTAAGCGGTGGGAGAATGGCGGTATGGATGGTTTTATTCATTTCATAGCGTCTCCAGATAATTTCACAACTTTGGTCGTCTAAATGTGGCCGCACGTGGCGAGTGGAAAATTGGTGAATGGTTTTTATCCATTATCCTACAAGTATGACATATTAACCGTAACTAAGCCGCATTTGAATGTATAGTTGAGTGTAAAATAAAACATTTGCAGCAATCAGGGCGAATAATTCAGATATGCGCCCCTGTGGTCAATATTGTTCAGTTTATGCATCTGTACCTGCCTTCGTTGAGATTTCCGCCTTAATTTTCGAAACTTGTGCAAAACTTATCATGATAGAGCGCATGATGTGGGAGATAACTTAATTGGCACCCTGTCTTAATTCTTTATTTAAAGTCCTACTTCTGCTCTTTTCCCGTCTCCAAAATTAAGTACTTCGACAAATATACATGTGTGTTCAAATTTTACCTTCCAGGCGTACGGCAATTAGCTTCAGAAGGCTGATCTTCTCGTCATATTGATACTTTGGGCATGCTATTCTAATACGCTCTCTCTCTCTCTCTCCTGCTTGTTCCACCCATGGCTATCTTCATTCATTCCTGGAAAATCAATTGCTGCGACGGGAATAAGTATTCGGGCCAGCGCTTTCAGACTTATTTCTTTAAGGCCACTTCCGAAATGCAGGAAGTACCCAGAAACCGCTTAGTCTTATTCAAAAACATGCCCTTAATGTTATATGCAAGGGAAAATTACGACAATCTTCATATTTTGGAAAATATCACTTGCCCCTTTGAGTTCAGGGACGAGTGGCTAGAATTGTGAAACGAAGCATGATAAATCAGCAGTGTGTTAATAAATAGGGAGAAAACACGTTTTTCCTGGACGGAGGTCAAATGAGTGGCTAAATAGTTTCAGGATGGACAAAGCAGTACCTAATTACAAGACAAAGACTCTACCAAAATACAAGCACCATTTTATGTGATGGCATCAAAAAGGATTACTAACCTCGTCGTAATACGATGGGAGTGATAACGATTATAGGATTAGATACATTAAATGCATGCTAACCAATAGATTCCAAATCCTGTACTAGTAGCGGAAAAAAGGGGCCAGAGTGATTATCAACGCGGTCATTCAGGAGATAGTTATCATTGTTGTTGGATAGCCTAGGGTAGTAGCTCTTTCAATGAATGTCTTCGCATAGAGATTCTCCCCATCGCCATTTGTTTGGTCATCAAGTCGTCTTCCTTGGAAGGTGTCAGTGGCATTGCTGGCCGCTATCGGGAATAGTTTTTGCTCGTTTGAGTCTGTTTTCTGCGAGACCCTGTCGTCGAACAACGTTTGGCGGCGCATTTTGCTGCGTCCTTAATCCAAACCACTTCGCTCTGATCCGAAGTGTTGAATTCAATGGATCCAGTGCTTTTCATTTATTTAACCATCAACATGGAGACAGTCGCATGCTCACGAAGCAGTTCGTATCGAAGTTAGTTGGCAATGAGTAATCGTGGACGTGGGATTGCCAGTGGGCTCCATCTATCTGAGAAAGCGTGTTTGTCTCGTTATACAGGCAGCGTTCAGGTCAAACGTTCTCCAAGCTACCAGTCAGAACTGCTTTTTACGCATTGAAGGAGTTGTGATTGACCTATTCACGTCACTGATGGGGTAAGTATTCGCTATATACGTCAGTACCCGGAACTGGGAGTCAACATATATACGCCATGAACTCATTCATGGTGCTAAAATGTTGAATGAACATGGAAACGTCAGCAAAAATTCAAGTGCTCGCGAAGAGCCGTCAGTTTTTTTTGTAGATATGTCCATCCTTCTACGTAGATCTACACCGTTGCCAATGATACGTATCTTTTCCTCCGAGTAAGAATATGTACCTGTATACTCTTAAAAACCGTTCCTTTTTTATTTTTCCAACATTTGTCCACACTTTGACGCAATAACAATTTCGTCTCTCCTTTGATCACACCTCGATAAACAAACTATTATTTCTTGGCTTAATGCCGGTTTCACTGGAATTCTTTTCGCGCAGCAAAGGCTTGGACTCGGAGGATTTGAGTTGGAAGCGTTGTGCAATATTGTAAACTTTATTTTCCAACGGAAATTTATTGTTATTCAAAATACCTCGTTTTTTGTACGCATTGCCATTTTTTGTAATTGGGCTTGAAAATCGTTTGGGGCATCAAAATCAGGGGTAATTTAAAACAAATTTGCGTTGGGCTCATTTTCGTTTTATTATGTAATAGCTCTTCGTGTTTTCGGTGTCTGACATCTCATCCTTGATTGCGGTCGAAAATTGGTTTTGGCCAATTTTTCTCGGCAGATTTCCTTTCCATTGGAATTAAAAAAAAATTAAAATCTCTGTCAAGCATTTTCCCTGCAAATTCAAATTGCGTTGAGGTCCCGTGGGTAAACATCGAACTGAAAATGACGTGTTGTTCCTCATCCTGGAAATACAGGGTGCCGCAATATAACTTCCTTTTTTTAAAGGAGTTTTGCCGTTGAAAAAAAGGAAGTAATATATGGCCTCTAGTAAAGCGTGAGTGTTCCATACGTACTTGAATTCCGGTGCATCATCCCGCTCGTACTTGCTCCCCCGGATCTCCTTTGTGATCCATAGGTATATGATCAGCGATAGTGATTTTCCTCCTGCGAAGTATTTTCACTTTTTATTTAACTATGTTGAATGGTTTAAAGGATATTCGCCGCACAGTATGTCAGACTTTCGATCACTATTACACTAAATTTTTTGGGAGTTAACTATTTTTAACGAGCTCACATTATGAATAATTCTATTTATTAGTTATGGCATGCCAGCCGCCCGCCGTATGTACGTTGTTTGAGCTTTGGACTGTGGCTCGGTTTATTTTCCAAGATGTCAATGAAAACGTAGTCGAGTCAAAAGAGTACGTAGAAGGGGAGTTTGTTTTACCAGAGAGCTTTGCAGTCGTACTGCTTCGATGGAAATTTTGAAGAATCCTGCCAACATTTTTAGTGGTGGTGTAGTAAATTTAGTAGCTTTATTAGTCATGGGATTAAATTTCATCATTTTAGTCAATGTCTTTTCGCCATGAGGCGTCTTCTCGCGAAATTGTAGGGTCAGCATTTTCGGCGTCATTCAGTGAAACACTTGAGGAAACAGGACGTAGTGTGAAGCTTTCTTTACTTTAGTTTTAGTTTACTATTTAGTTTAGTTTAGTCTTTACTTTGGTTTTTCTTACTTTTTTAATATCATATCATTAGATATTACGGGAAGCATTCAAATAGATGGTCTATTGCGCCATTATGGTAATTTATTAGGGTCAGTGGATTCAGGGAAAGGGGGGAGAGAAACCTGGCGTCGGCTGTAGCTTACCCTTAACGATTTGGTGCCAAGGAGTCACACAGTTTAACATCTCACCTGACGGATGGCGTACACGACTTGAAGTGCTCATCATCTCATGGCACCCTAAGGAGGTATCGGGGATATCACTGTCAAATCCTGCTTCCACCGGTATTCGAACGGAGATCCTCGGAGTGGGAAGCCTGTACAATAGTGTGTCCGCAGCAAACCGATGCATGTTTAACGTGTGTGTTTTACATACATGTATACTGTTCCAGACTGAGCATCAAATCTGTGCAACCTACTCCCGAAGAAGAGGACAAGGAGATATCTAAAACCGTTCCCCGAAATTGTATGCATCGTAGAGATCTAAGATCCACACGACGAGAAATCCCTAGAGATCTCTCCAGAGTTGAGCGAACGAGAGTTGATAAATTAGTGAATGATTTCTTTTACAAACGACGACCACCGGCGCGGGCAATGTCAGAAGTATTTGGGTGACTGCCTTTCCTTCTCGTGCGTTGAACCCGTAGATGGGGAACGTGACAGGGTGTTACAAGAGTCTCGCGTGTATCTCCGGAGGCGGCATAGTTAACATGCAAGAGGCGATCTGTAGTGTAGTCCGGTGACTATTAAGTTCCCCGGTTAACGCCATGACCCATGGCTCGAATCTCGCCTCCATCTTAAAATCTTTGCTGCTGCGTTAAGACCGATGTGGATTGAATTTTGTAGCCAACGGAGCCAGCTACATTATTTTAACCGCTTCTAAACAATGGCATTATGCACATTTGGCCGGCATTAGTCGGGATTTTGCGTATTGCTTTGACCGTCTAATCCCATATCGCATCCCAAAATCAATAGTGGAATGTGCATCACGTGAGAACGCCGAGCAGCCATTCCCAAGGCAGCATTCGAACCCACGACCCTTGTGTGACTCGCTCTCAGCCCTTTGTCCACCACGGGGCTTACCGAATAGGTTGCCTGATGCCCACGCATCATTGCGCGCGCCGGTCAGGCATAATGCGCCACTGTCGTACGTCGACGTCGCTCAATGTAGGTAGGTATTTACCCCCGAAAATAACACAGGTTCCTTATTAAAGCAAGCATGTCACTCCGGCTTCAGTATATTGATCAAATACATATAAACTCACTCAGAGGCGAGGAGATAGGGTTGCCCTTTTCAGATTACGAAAATTTGGATTGGATACGTTCGGGGATTACACCTGCGAGCACACCGCCACCACAGTAGGGGCTGCTGTCACGGGCAACCACCAATAGCGCGATTAGATTATTCGGGAAAATTAGGCTAAATTTAGTATTTTAGCCGTCAGAATAGTGGCACGTGTTGTTTTATACTGTTTCGAACACGAGTTCTGCGTGGGAAGAAAGAGTTCCGAAAATCTATCAACAGTAGACGAGCATAGGCCGATCAATTTTCTATCGAATCGAATATCAATTTGGTAACTTGGAGATTTTTTTTCCTGAACCATCAGAACTATCGTCAGCAGTGATTCTGCGGTAGCAATGGTGAAATTAGTGAAAACAATCAACGATGCGTCATTGATTTATGGTCGAAATGAGTTAAAATAATCGAAAGGTCGCTGTGAGGTCGTTTATGAGGACAATCAGAACGATTTGTTTGAAATATTCAATCTGATTCGGTTGGACTCCCCGAGTCTAATGTGTTCGTCGAGGGAAGGAAGCAGTGCGGATGCCACGAAAGAAAATCATTGGTGGTAAGTGGCCGCCTTCGTATCCAGGGGCGACGGCAGCGATGCGGCGGATCTCTTTAGCCTCTCCGGGGGCGATCTGCGGTTTCCCCCACGCCTGTGCACTATGTGACCGTGCGTGTCTCGCGCTATAAATACTGATGCTACCAAGGCTTTTGCCGGCCTATTTTTAGTCGGAGATTTCTCCTTCTAGGCTCGGAGAATGGCTCGGTAAAGAGCGATGTGCCGTGTCACAAACACATACGCACGCATGCTGCGACACTCGAAGAGGAGGAGGCCTCTCTCTCTCTTTTTCGCGTATCTCTTCCAAGAATTCCAACAACGCGGGTGGGGAAATGGAAGAATCGGGGGCTCCGGTCACTTCCACCCTTCCCCCTTCTGGTTCACCCCCACCCCAACCCAGCGCCTCCCCCCTTTCGGACTCACTTTCGGGATTGACTCTTTCGCACTCTTTCATATTCCGCCCCACACGCACTTTCCAAATCATTCGGGAGCGTATTTTACGGATGCGTACATTTCTCATTTTTTCCGAGAAAAACCCGAGGAGGTGTGGCGCCTGTGGTCCATACAAAATCCATGGAAAAAGAATAAGAGAGGGCCCACCACTCGGCTCCTCCGAAGCCGTTGCGTCATGCGGAGCGAGCGGTGCGTTGTTTGATCTTTGGCCCCAATGCGGGAAGTCTAGTGCCCCCCCCCTCCTCCCCCCCCGGGTTATTTCTTACACATGGTGACCCGATTTTCCCCGAAGCTAGAAAGATGTACAAGTTGGCTCTTTGGAGATCAAATTTCCCAAATATCACCGCAATATTTTATTGAAGACTTTTTACAGTCGTAATTAATTTCGCTTTAACAAATCCGCATTCACAACTCCGTAACCGTGTTGTGTTTGAGGTGTCGGCACGGTGCTCTGCCATTTTGGTTCTCGCTATGAAGATTTTGCGGTTGATCATAATTTCACTCGTGGAGACTTAATTCATGCTTCCTAATAATCGGAGAAATATTTTCTTTCGGAGGATTAGTCTTTGCTGCTAGAGCCGATTCGGATCGGGGATGCTATTGCAGCATGTATTATCTTATGATCCTGAGGTGACCTCTTGGTTGCTGCTGTCGTATTATTCTGCTAATGCTTACAAAGTTTAATCTATTCCCCTGCATGACCTACCGTCGAGGGTGCTTAACAAAGGATGTGGTCTACCTGTGTCATTGGCGGCGCGGAGGAATTAGGAGCAGACGTAGTCCCCCTAGGAAATGGACCAATAAATAGATGCTCAGTATCGCTATCAAACGCGTAAACGCTTTGAATTTCAGCATTATTGCACCCAGCTTTGTTTTTTTAGGTTGTAATCAGTGAGACGGATCGGGGCATTGTATTATAGTGCCCTGTTATCTTTAGTTTTAGAGGGTTTCTTTCCAGACTTTCTCGTGATGCCCCATTAATTTTGTCTCATGGCAGTTTTTTTTAGGAGCCTGGACTGTTTTGTCGGGCTTAATTTCATGATTCCCGCCTGATGGACGGTATTGGAGTGATTCAAACTGTTGGAATTAATTCAGAAAATGAGTTCCGACTTCAGATTATTCCAAGGTCTAAATAAATGGCTCGTGCCTGCTAAGGTCCAGAGCTGACGTCTGTATCCATGTAAGTCACCCAAAAATGCGTGGCAAAGCTGCAAGAACCACTAGAAAGGGATAGGACGCGGGGTATCGAGGAGTTAGATTAGGAGCGGGGAAATGACGGACAAAAGCAAAAGGCGTTCCTAATAACGCCTTATTAGCTTGAGATACGAACTTCTGAATTAATTGGTGATCCAGTCATGTTAATCTCTCCCCATTGGCACCATCAGGAAAAATATAAATACAAGTCGGCGTGCGAAGAGTTTAGTACTACTTAAATATTGGCACGTTCGAATGTTTTTATTGAATTCAGTCGAGCGTTAGGCCCGGCCTCTTCAGATTCTCAGCTCATGTCTGCGAGGTTGCTTCTAACAACTTACATCCCAATCGTCTTAATCTGAAAAAGAACGATATACCAACGCTTCTTTACATTTAAATAATTTTTTACCTTTTGATTCACCTAAAAATTAATCGCAAATTTCCCTTAGGTACGTGAGATCTTGAGTTTGCAGTCCCTTTAATGGCGTCTTGAATGCCCTCGAGTCGTAACTTTGGAGCAATTGGGGTTGATGATAAATGGTCTTTATTAGGTCGAGACCGAAATAGTCCCTCCCTCCACGTGACTGACTCCTCGACCTATGCATGCTATAACCTATAAGCATTTCACTTGTGGAAATCCATTTTTCCCTCCGTTCATTATCCCGATATGTGCCGGGAGAATTCGCGGGACTTCTGTTCGTCCCGTTCATTAGCGCGGAGGAGGGCCGCTCTCGCCTCGATCCATTAACCCGCGGCCCGTGCCCGGCGATCGCCTCCCATTCATTCTGGGAGGTGCGTCAGAGGAAACTGCGCCCCACTTCCCCTCCTGCCCCCTCCCTGTTGCCACTGTTCCCCCACCCCTCGCTCCACGGACTCGCCTCATTCCCTCATATACGCGAGAGCGCAAAAAAGGGTTCTCATCATTCGGCGATTCTCGGAAACTTCGAATGTTTTGCCAAACCTGAGTATTCGAGCAGACATTTGAAATAATATATCTTGAAATTCTGTCGTGAAATGTGAATGGGGTTTAGCCATCGTTCATGATTTTTGAGACCCAAGCGCACCGCGATGTTCTGTTTGATAGTCGAGGGCGCCGCTCTGAGGCGAATGCCTGCACGCGAAGCCCGTAACGCGTGAGGTGTGTAAGCTCCTTTCAGTTAACCTCCGTCTGCGTTCTGCTGCACGATCTGGCAGCCGAGGTATCATGCGGATTGGTTGAAGCCGGGGATGTTCAGTGGCGTCTCCCGGATTCGAACCAGGTCCCTCCAATCTCTGCCCATTACGCTCCCACGCCCCTAGCCAATCGTTATGCACGGAGTCGTGCGCCTAAACCCTCGAAATTCGAATGAAATTGGAAGCGTAGGGTGTGAATCACGAGCTCGAAGTTCCGTCATTATCGTTTTAAATAATGAAGGACTCTAGTCATCGACTCAGTTTGAGTTGAATCGTATGTGTGGTGGTGGAAAAATGTTAGTTTATGGGATCAGTTACGCTACAATTAATGGAAATCATAACGTGTGCCAAATATTTATTTTCAAAGATGCAGAGTGCCGCTGTTGTGACCCAGGCGAAATGACGCGATACTCGTACTCATATTTGAACCTGTTCTATTTTTTTGAGAGAGCACATCTTGAAGAGATGACATGGATTCGGTTCACCCCACTCGTCTGAAATATCCCTATAACTTAAATATAGTTTGACTTTCTACGCATTACATCCTTGAGCTTTGTTAAGATAGCAATAGTTTGACGTACGGATACGGCGTGTTCGGCCTATGCATAGTAATGCTTATGATCCGCAGACTTAAGAACTATGAAGTGTGCCTATTATATTTGGTTAGGTCTTCTTTAAGTGCCGTGCATTACTCAAATTTCTCAGAGATTAGCGAAAAGAACATTTGATTGAATGAAATGAGTTTGGATGCGGGGACATTTTTGCAAAGCGTTTCTGAGATTTGTTGTCCAATAATAATGCGATAGTTAGGAGTATTACAGTTATCTCTCGAGTAACTCCTGTGTTTTAATTGTCTCTAAGCGTAGAGGGAGCTCTATCAACGTACATTAAACCCTCGATAAGCTTATCAGTTGGAGCAATTCCATATGGTAAATTGCAAATGAGATAATAACTCATGAAAGAAATGATATTGAACTCGCCGCTAATTCCCCATCCTTGGAGATTTGTATCTTTGTAGTTGATCAGGCGCTGATAAGGAGAAAGAACGACATATCCTCAGATCCTCCTAGATTAGCTATATGAGATTTTACGTGAACTTTTATGTAAACGAGATGAATGTAACGAGGAATTAATATTGCTTCATGGGTAACTAAAGTTAAATTCTCATGAAGCATTTAGTATACCTTTGAGGGCCAGTTGAAGTGCCTTGTGGCCTTAGTTTAATCTTGTTAAGTAGGGTATTCATGGAAAATCATTAATTTCAGTGTGCGTACCGTTTTTGCTTTGAAAATTCGGGCATTGCTACGAGGTCTGTGCAATAAATGCGAGAATGGGTGCAATCTGGCGGCCATGTCGTGGATTATAGCCCCGCCCACTAGCGGCGCTAGTTGCCTTAGACCCAATGAGTCGTCTGTGCATGGCGGATCGTCGAGCTGTGCGTATGGCATGCCAGTTATGTTAGTTTCTGTTGTCCTTGCTTTTACTGTTTGTCGAAAATGGAAATTGACGCAATCACGGAGCAACGAATCAACATCAAGTTTTTTGGTGAAGTGCGGTAAAATTTATCAAGAAATTACTGAAATGTTGACAGCTATTTACGGTGATAATGCTCTGAAGAAAACATCCGTTTTCAAGTGGAGTAAGAGTAATAAAGATGGCTGACGAGACGCCACGGATGATGCAAGGCCGGGACGACTCCTTCAACCACCTGTGTTGGCGACAACATTGATCGTGTGCGGTCCCTTGTCCTTACCGATCGTCGGAAAACTGTCCGAATGATAGCTGATCAACTGAATTTAGGAAAATCAACGGTGTCCACACTATTTCAACCGAGCATGATGGATGGATCCTTCACCATGACAATGCACCTGCACATTCAGCATTGATTGTTCGCCAGTTTCTGGCAAAAAATTCAATCACCTTGACCCTTGATCATTCTCCTTATTCGCCAGATCTCGCCCCCTGCGACTTTTTCCCATTCCCAAAATGCAAAAATGTGATGAGGGGACATATCACTGGAAAGATGTGGAAGACACAATAAAGCAAGAAAAGACGAGAAAGCCGAGTCGAGAGCCGAGAATCCTAACTGCCGAGGAGGACTTCTAAAGGGTGCTTTATTAACAGTGTATGAAAAGAAGAGGATGGAATATGGATGGCATAGCAACGAATGGAGAGTACTTTGAAGGGGGCAAAATCAATGTAGACTAAATTTTTCGACATCAAGTTTTGGTGGCCTCAGTTTGCGTATTTATTGGACAGAGTAGTATTTTGGTTGCGAAATCGTTAATTGTGGAATACGTGTTTTGTGAAAGACGTTAATTGTGGAACGTGAATTGAATGCTTTTTAAACATGGGTGCGTGGCGAGATGGAGAGAATAGAGATATGTGGAGAGGATGGCAAACGACGAAGTATTGGCTATGGTTGGGAAGGAGTTTGGTTATGGTTGGGAAGGAGATGTTGCCAGGGAATCGAGGAAGAAATTAAAAAAAAAACTGGATGGAGATGATAAAGAAAAGATGGTAACAATTTTCCACTCTCTTTTCTTTATCATGCTCGAATTCCACCACATCACGCCTGAAACAACTCAATTCGGATGGAGATAATTAGTGGTAATTAGAGACCGTTTTGGAGTAAATGGCCTCATGCTGTAAGTAAAATGGAAAGGAGGAGGAAATGTGAGTTAGGGTGGCATGGGCGTGGGGTGAATGTGCGACCCGAAAAAAAAACAAGTTTCCCGGTCTTGCAGAGGTGAACGAGATGCGCACCAGTTTCCCGAGACTGTCCAAACTCCTCGTGCGCACCACCAAATAAGAATCGGTTGTGTGGTTGAAAAGTAAAGTCACTTGAGATCCCAATCCATCAGCGCTCCCTGACTCATGCTCATTTTCAACTGTCATTTGCCTCGCGAATATTCATCCTTTTCCGACGTTCATTAAAACCTCGCCCTCCCGTTATAGTCATGTTTCTGCGTCTTAACAAGTTTCTCCTGATTTGTTACATGATGAATGCATTTGTCGCGGCTTTCCAATGCGTTTCTCTTCCTTTAAACCCTCCCTGCGGAAAAGCCTACCTTCTCTAAGGCGACCCCTCAGACGGAAAGGAACGAATTTCCCATCAGCGCCATCTCGCGGATCGGAGGGCAAGCACCCGGTGGCTGTGAGATCTCGTGAGTCATTAGTGAATCACGGTCCGTGGTGTGGGACGACGCCTTCAGGGCCGATTCCCGGTACGCTAAGCATATACATATATCACCGCTTGGGAGGACGATACCGAGCGGTCTACGCCATCTGAATAAACCATTTGGTTTAGAGGAAATGAAAGGAATCTTTCAGCAAAGGTGTGAGAATATTTCATCAGGGGTTCGCTGGGATGGAATTTTACGTAATAATTCCGATTTTGATAGTGATAATCATATATTTATTGAAAAGAAGGTCATTTCGTTTCCAACCCTGCAACTAAGAAGCTCGAAGTAAGCTCTCTGGCGGAGATTAAGTCCGTGAGGATTTTTGAGGGTGTTGTTATTATAGGAGGAGGAATTTACGTCGTCCATTCTAGTTTATGCTTTCATTCGATTCTTCGTCATTCAAGGGGAATTAGTAATCCAGTGGCAATCAATAAACCCCCTTTCTTTGGAAAGTATTTGAAAAATTTAATAGAGAGAGACCATGTTTTAAATGAAAGGATTCGTACAAAATTACTATTTGTTGCCGTAAATAGCCCTACTTCCCTCATTGATTTTGATGCGTCACCCGGGAAATCTCATTGCCTATCACTGGAATGACCACAGCTGAGGAAAATGCATTAAACATTTTTGAAACAACTCAACGAATCGGAAGTGTTAAAGAACGTATGTTGCGGATTTGTAGTATTAATATCAAATGCCGATTAGTAATGTAATTTTGGGTCAACTAGGCGACGAGTTGCGCCTCGTTTAATGGTCTAGATTAGTCGTTTTTACTTCCGTGCTACGTGCGAAGTGGCCGTTAGCGATTCCATAGCGACCTACGAAAACTACGGGCGTGTGTGTGTGTGTGTGGGGGACTAACTTTCCCTCCCCGGAGGCTTGTCGCTGGGGCGCCCGTCTGGGGCGTGGGTGGGTTGGTGCCTCCCCCTTCCCTCCACATCGCGTGTATTTATATTGGTCGCGTAATCTTCCCGAGATCGCCCCGGCGAGGCTGCGGGCGATTCGATTTCATGACGAGGGAGAGGAAAGCCGCGCCACATGTACGGAGGAGTGTATGTACGCTGCGCATGTTCTCATTTAAATGCGATCGTGGCGGGGCGACGGGTGTGATCAGATCGTGGTTTTCCGAAGACTGAGAACTCGACTGGAAAATAACTAAACGGAGTGGGCGTAAATTGAATCAATCTCTTTAAAAGCTTTTTTTTAAGTGACTTTTATCGAGGAAATTATTCGGAATTTCCTTAGCCAAGTTGCCTGCTCAAGTTTTTTCTATGTCGGCGAAATTCTAGATTGTGGGATTTGAGATAAATATGGATATTATGGGACTTACATCCGCGGCGTTGTTACTTTCATGGCGAAGAATTTTGTTCCCCTTAGTATTTTTCTATAATTTTTATCTGGGTATCTATTCTGAAACAGCCTACATTTTGCCCTTCGATTCCGCAATGGGCGAGGACAGATGATGGCTTCGAATTTTGTCGGCTGTGAATTGTACCTGTGTAAAGTGGTCACGAGGAGAACTTTTTTGATCATAAGAAGCATTACGTACTTGTGTTGGTTGAAATATTCGAATTGCCCTCCTTGTCTTTGGTTCGTCTGCCATTATACGTTCTTTTACGCACGCGTCCCATTTTGCTGATCATCGCCTCGCCCGCCCAACGGAGTTAGCTGGACGATAAACACGCTCGTCTTCCGACTCGTGTTTGTTCGCCTCTCATGTTGTATCCCATTGTGTAGCTGTGTTATCACGAGATGAATTCCCTCAATCGAGTCTACCGTTTAAAATGTCATAAGCAGTGGGAGTAATAATACGAAAGAAAAACATTAACTTCTAATGGTAGCCGTGTTACCTCGGATTACCATTAGACTCGACGAATTCCATGGCAGTTTGAATTGCCCTGCGACTAATGGTTCCTTTAAGGTCCACTAAATGTCTTCATTTGGAAGACTGAAACCTCTCGATTAACCTCACGTGCTCCTTTTGTTGCTGTCTGTTTTGGTTTTAGAGATAAGGCAAGTTTTTGTTGACGTGTTTTATTGTTCTTCGCGAATTGTTATCATGAATTCTATCTCTGAGCTGTGTATACCCTCACGGTCTTTAAATAGAGCATTGTAAGGGCAGATAATGTGAAGAGTTTGATACAAGTAAATCCTCGTGGTGAATGAAAGGAATGCTTAAGATGATAAAACTAAGGCAACCGAACGGCGGCCTGAGAATCTGAAGATGAAATGGGATGGTAACGGTCGCACTCGACTTAAGCAATGGCGGTACACCGGAATCTTAAAATTGAACTCGCTGAATTTGTAAAAACGTACTGAAATTATCGACTCCAATCTAGTAATAAGCTAGTGCAACTTTTACGATATTCCATCGCTGGTGTAGCGACACTAAAATTGGCACTTTTGTTTCAAAATGGTTGGCTGTCGTCAATGGACGTGAGTCATATGACTGCTTTTGTTGGAAAACTTCACTCAACTCTCACGGGAGCTAACTCCTTCAGGTTCTCACATTTATTCCTTTTTGTCATGCCTTCCGTCACCTGTTTCGTTACTGCAACCGGATCTGTTATCCTTCCAGCTTGCTTTCTGGCCACGATTTCTCCCCTTGAGCCATTGTGAACGTCGTAAGGTTTTATTTCTTCGACTCTTCAGTGCTTTACAATGCCTTATTTTTCTTCCTTAAGGAAGTCACTCCATCCGATCATTCAATCTTCGCCGGCAGCGCCACATTTCCATCGGTTCCCATCTTATCCTTCGAACGCTTATCCCGCAACACGTTGTAGGGAGGTGGAGCTGCGTGTCTTGTTGAAGTTCATTTAATTTCTGCTTTTTTTGGGGAATTAGATTTTTCTTCAAATATAGTCCTCCTTGCGTCCGACTTCTTCCGCAAAATAAGCAATGCCGATGCTCCTGCTTGCCAAATGGAAGAATCCTTCCTCTTCTGGCTTTAATTGCTGTTTGTTATGCTTTCTGCTCTTCTTTCACTGATCGTTTTCTTAATTTGACTGTATCTTCAAGTCATCGTTTTCCTACTCAACAGGCGTCGTTGTATGATGGTGTAAAGGTCAAGGCTCAAACACAATTACCTGTTAATAGGGCCAGAATGCTAATGAAAATTTTGGTATGCCCAATTATCTTCTTCAGCTTAAGACTGAAAACCGCTGGAAGCGCAAAATATATTATACAACTTGTTTGGTATAAACTGCTGGCCATCGTAATCAGCATCGGTTAGGTGCGTAATTGTCAAGATGTTTATAATAAAAAAAGAATGTGCGTAATTGTTTCAGGCCGTAGTTAGGTGCGTAATTGCCAATATATCAAGTAACTGTATGAATCGGAGTTGCGTTTATTAACATCTTCTTCCCTCGTTTATTAACGTATATTTTCCTCGTGAAAAATTTAACTTTATATAAGAATATTGGTTTGCTTTGATGGGTGCAACCTCTCGCGAGCTCAATTCCACGCGTGTTGGGAACGGGCGATGAAAGAAGCAGCCCGAGAATTGGGCATCAGAGGAGTCAAGGTGAATGGTGAAGAAATTAACACGCAGACGGTTCGCAGGCGATTCGCAGTAGTTGCAGAAGCTTAAGAGGACAACCAACTCGGAATGTTATTGACCAAATACTTTGAGAATATAATATGAGAACCAACAAGAAGAAAACTAAAATTCCCTGTGTGTCTGAAGGAGAAGGCAGATACCTCAATTTGAGGAGTGAAGCTAGAGCAAGTGGAATCCTTCATTTACCTGGACAGCAGTGTAATTTGGGTTGGAAGAAGTTCGACCGATGTAAAGCGAAGAATATTTCAAGCTAAGAATGCGTTGATGAAGAAAATGGAACGACAACGTTCAAAGAACCTTAGGTTGCAAACAAGGGAGCTGTTCGTCAAATGGTGGTTCAGATCAGAGATATGCAGTCTTGGAAAAATGGACCGGCAAGAAATAGAAACCTTGGAATCGTGGTGCTGGAGGAGAATGTGGAAGATTGAATGATAGATATGGCGAGGGACTAGGAAATATATACTCGACTAGAAGAGGAAAGGGCCATGATGAGAATATTCGGCAAAGAAAAGCCAGATGGATTTGGACACACCCTGAGGAACAGTTGGTTAGTTCGAATCATACTATAAGGGAACATTGAGGGGAAGATCCTGCGAGGAAAACCTTGAGGCAGGTGTACACGAAAAATTAAGCAGGAAGTAAGATAAGAAAGCTATCAGGATGTGAGGGAATCAACATTGAATAGGGAAGAATATAGGGATGCAGTAAGTCAGTCTAAGGATTGAACTACTGTTGGTGATGATAAGGTAGTTTCTTGGTTCAAATCACGGCTTTGGTGGTAATTTTCAGTGACACCCCGATTCCTACTTGAGTTCCATGGGGAGAGGAGTTCAGTTCGTCTGTTGGATGGGATGTTGAATTGAGGACCCGTGGGCACTTTTCGTTAAGGCTACAACTGACCTCGGTCCACCTCTCACCACCCTTCCCCAATTCATGGGAACCTTGTCTCAATCAAATTACTCACCTATCCCTAATGGCGGAAAGGAACTCAGCTGAAACGTAACTTAAACTTTTCACACTCGAGTTATTCAACGTAACCTAGGTTTCGTTGTCATTCAACATCCTCGGGTGATTTTTACTTATGCGACCATAGTTTAAAAACGCTTACAGTTACGTTTCTCATTTATTTCATCTGGATACATTTCCACGAGTTTCTTTCCCATGTGCGGTTTACTTTATCAAGTGACCTCAGTTGTCGTTCGCCGTCCATAATCCTGGCTTCTTCGCCACGTGTCGAAATAGGTTACAATTTTAGATCATTGACTGGTTCTCGGCAGTTGGTGTATTGTCCGTAGCCTCGGTTTTTTTCCCGAACCAAGGATATTCACTTAGCGGTCTCTACGCGGAACTTGGTATTTAGGGACCCGCGCTAAGCTAAACGATCCCTCTGGGGGTGTCGCTGGGACTCCCTCCCCGCACATGATTCCCACACTTTTCCTCCCCCCGCCCCGCCTCGTCTCTCACCTCTTCGTCACCCCCCCCCTCTCCTCTGACCCCTTTCTTTTTCGAGGCGAGCTTTGATTCATTCAGCGCTCTGCGGGTGACGCGCGCCCTTCGCAAGAATAGGCGCGGCGTCACTCCTCAGACTCGCGCCGCCTCTCCTCCGTCGGCCGACCCGCGTGGATGGACCAAGCGCCTCCATTTTTGCCCGAATCCACCCGACGCGAGCCGGTCTTATTCTTTTTGTTTTCGTTGCGGCACACGCCAAGTTGGACCGCGGCGGAAATTGAGAGAGAGATGAGAACCCAGGAAATGCAGGCCAGATATATTTTTAAATGTCTTACTTATAATTGTGGGCACTAGATGTTTCCGGGAAAGGTTCAGGCGGGATTAGGGAAAGATACTGTCCTCACGTGAGAATTTCACGCGCCCTATGGAGCCTAGTAAGGGGTTTAGCCACCCGCTTTCATCTATTAAAGCAACCTTCGGGTTGACTGCTGTGGTTTCATCGTTGCGATGTATCGATGGTGAAGAATTTTATCTATTTATTTATACCGTGCAAACCACCGCCAGGGTGTGTGGCAGGGGGTGAATACACGCCAAAATAATTTTACCCGAACATGACCCTATCGTAGTCGAACAATGTTATCATTAAGAATGAGAGTATATTTCAATGTATTTTAAATTCTTATATTTCATGCTCTGGAGTTCAAATTCGAAAGTTGCCCTTCGCTAGATAACACATCCATAGCTTTTGTAGACATGGAGTGGAGCCGTTCGTTTCGCCAATTTATTTTGACTGGAAACATTTAATATTTAGCTGCCCTTATGCTTTAGCAGTGTAAGTGTGGTTCCGGATATTTGCACGCGGGGAATTCGCTTCTCTGTCCGTTGAGAATGCGTAACCGAAGTCAAGTGGGATATGACGCAGATGCACTCGCCGTGGAGTGCATCTTGTTGTGTTGAGCGGCTCGCGTGCCTCATCGTGATTTCCAGTGATTTCGGTTGCGTGCGTCACTTCATGGAAGTAATTTATTATGCAATTGGTGCGCTGTTTTTCTTACCCGTAAAATGTTATTGCATTAAACGAGTTTCGAATCCTTTTTCGTTCTAAATGAGTGCGTGTCATGTGGGAAAACAAAGCGCTTCAATTGCTCTGTCACAAGCAGTGTTAAAATCGGATTGCACCGCACGCCTCTTACTGGTAGAGTTAACTCCAGCATCCGATATCGCACAAGAGATTAACGCCACGGCCCTCCGTTCTATTTCCACCCGCTCCGCTTTGCTTCTGCGGAGGAGGCCGTTGGTTTTTCCTCGCCGTGCCACCACCGGAAGTCGTTGCTAGGACGCGCACGGTCCCTTGTGACTGGCCTCGCGCAACCCCTTCCCTCCCGGGCGTTTCTCCCCCTCCCGACCGCTGAATTCGACCGCCTTTGAATAATAAATGAAGGCTGGCCGCGGTTGATATCAGGAGCTCAGGGATCAATTGCGCGCTCTCCCATGAATGAATGGCCTTCTCCGTCCCCGCTCCCTCGACGGAGCGAGCCCCTTAGCATCCCAGGCCCCAGGGCCTTGGGTGTGTATGCTTGCCTCGTCATGCTCGCCGTCGCATCATCCCGGTAGTGGCTGGGAAAAATGTAATAGTTGTAAAAGGTGGTGGCTCGGGTGAACTTGCGAAGCTTTGGGGAAGCTGGGACCCTGGAGTTTAATCGATGTCCATGCAATGGTCGACTCTTTTGAGTTGTAGGGCGTATTTCGACCGAGTGGGCCGTAATTTCCAACATGTTTTAGGGAATTTTTTGAATCCAAATAATCTTTTAGGATTCAGGTTGGTATTTTTCTCGTGATAACCTTATATGTGTGTAATTAATATGATTGAATGAATGCAGTTTCCTGTTGAACAATCGGTAAACACTATTAACCTGAGAATAATTATTTAAATATAACCATTAGATAGAATTTCGTCCACTAAAGGAGTTTTCAAGCAAACTCATTGAGTTCTCGAGTAAGCTAGTCGGTAGAGCCTTCAATCTTGTGTCATCATCCTTCCCGCTTGAAATGCTTACGGTGTCGTATGCCATAGCAGTTAATGTGTGGAGTTAATTTAATTTTAATGCTGAAATGATAACTTTAATGTTTTTGGTCATCATGTCGTCCATACATTTCTGGTTTAAAAGACTAAAATCCAGGCTATGGAGGTGAAGAAGGATGGAAAAAGGAAGCATCAATTTTAGTTTTTCCTTTTTGTCATCGACTTCCTTTCATTATGAAGATTTTTATGGAATTACATATTATTCTTAACCAAAAGAATTATTACGTAAATGCGAATACGTAACTCAAGATCTGTTCGAGTCTGAAACATATGGAGACGTAGGAATGTCGAACATTTGTCATATCAGTCAACGGAGGAACATGCTGGGAATCAGTAAAATTAATTTGAATGGCGTGGGATATCTGACATTTTTTGGAAGTGAACCCTTCCGAAATTGATGTTTTCTCTCCAGAAAGCTCGTTCTCAGTAATTGTCCCGTTAAAGTAGTGGGCGAGGAAAGCCTTCTGGAAAAAACTACGATTATTCAGTTATTTTACAAGTACTCTTTGCAGTATGAAGTCTGTGTTATTTGTGCTGATAAGATATTCCCTACTTCGCGCTCTTTGGCAATAAATTATAGGCGTGGAACTTCAAATTTTATCTCAAATGTAGACTGTACATAGCATGTGGATAGCGTAAATAGACGTTTTGGCCATTAAAACCTAGAAATTCATCGGAAAATCGGAATGCGATGAAAATTCCATTAATTCTCTTCTTCATTCTTGATGCTTTTGCTTAAAAATAAATTGTGGATATCTAATCATAGCTCTACTAATAGGAATTTTCGACCCAAAAAAATGGTCTCAGTAGTTAGATCCAATTTCAACAAAATAAATATTATAAAATACACGTAGGTATTTCATTCGTGGCAGTGGAACTTATTAAAAATACCTCGTATCCCAGTGTTGTCACTTCTTAAGGTACTACTACTGCTACAACAAGTATTTGAGGAACGCTATTTTCTTCACCGGCACCGTGATGCCTCTTTGTCACTGCCAATAACGTCTTTTATTGTAAATGCTAGTTGAATTCCGCGGGAAATCTGTGAATCCATGACTTTGCTGTATAGAAAAGACTGCTAATGATTCGGTGAACAGCCCTCTTGAATAAGACGAGGACGCAGTTGTCTGGCGTACAATGTTGGCAGCATGCCGTATAATCACGCGCCTCTGACTTTTCATTTGATTCACACTCTGCAAATTTTTATCCACGCCTAATTTCAGATTTTCCATTGAGATGAGAGTGGAGGATGAGCGGTGGCAATGCTTTGCGCTCAATCCCAAATTACGTGACGTAAATACGGAAGAGTAATAGAGGGCGCCCAAATTACGTGACGTAAAAACGTAAGAGTAATAGAGGGCGAAATGTTAGCGTACATATCTCCAAAATGTGTCGCCTATGTTTACGCCTTCTTCTTTCAACGTTTTCCTTAGGTGTCACTCCCCCCCTGCTAGTCGTAAACATTCGGTACTATTCACTCGATCGGTTCGTGTACTTTACTTTCATTTTTAGCTCAACACTCCCTTTGATTCCAGTTTTATTTCTTTCTTCGAGTGCCTCTTTCGAACACCACAAATCGCACCGTATCGTGTCTCAAGTTTCGCTTTTCTTGAAGGGTAATCTAAGGTCTGAGGCCATGTTGTTCTATCGCGGAAAATCTTATTGAAAGCTTTCGTCAGACGCATGGCCCTTTAAATTTGTGAAAATCCGTAAAACATTATGACACACGTTTGGTACTCATATTTTTTTAAGGCATTTCCAAATCTTAGTTTCGCTGTCAACAACATGAGATTGATTAGGATTTCTTCTAATTTTTAAAGTTTTGAAAAAATGATTAAAATTGGAGTATAAGAAACCGATAGGTGTAGTCAAAAGAAAGATTGTTAAACATTGAATCGCCGCAATATTACTCTGTTTCCTATGTATTTGTATTTTGAAGAATACATTTTATAAGAAATTTTGGCTAGCTCTATTTTGTGAAAATTAAACCTTATCAGAATAATGATATTTGTAATTTTCCACAGCGCTTTATTTTAAACACTGCATGAATGTACGTAATTCCAATGCATCATATTCTCGTACCCTATACCTTTATATTGCATCTGAGGTATTTGGCACATTAATATGATACATTAGCAGTGAAATAAGTAATGCGAAATAAACATGTTTGAAACATACCGATTTTTATTACTTTGAAATTGAAGAATTGAGCTCATAAGTTTCATGAATGTTGTGTTGCGAGAATTAAGATAGCCAATCACTCTTGTGGTTATTGATTGAGTTAGGTACCACCTATGGGTGCCTTTGGTGCCTATATAGGATCAGCGAGGCTCTAAGCTTTAGTTGGTAAGGGTTTGATGGAGGAGGAATGGATGGAAATCCGGAGATGTCATGACCCATTGTTTTACGTTGAGGTGAAACGGGAACTCTGGCGTGGCATCCGCAAATGTGGGTGATTGATAAGGCTAAGTGCGTACCCAAATACTGATGGGCAATTCGGCAGCCTCCGACAGACACGTGGGCGCTTCTTGGGGCTGGTGCTTGAGCCGCCAATGCAATATGGCCCCACGAGTGATGGAGAGGAAGTAGTAGTATTGCACACCCCATCCCGGAATGTGCCATTCATAATATATTGACAATCTATGATCGATTGTCGGTTCAAAGATTGTTTGGGAGCAGCTCTCCGAGCCATCCCGTTTGCCTGCCGCTCTCAGCTCCCGGGGCTTATTTCCCACATCACATGACCACGTAATCATTCCTTTGCCTTCCTTTGTGGAATCAACAATTCCAAAGCTCCTTTAATTGGGATCTGGAAAGACTATTGTGCTTGAGGATGTGTTCAGTTGGTATCCTTTTCTTCTCGTCTCCCATAGGCAGTTGTGAACTTTCATTCACTCGTGCGAGTTATTCATTTGTAGCGCGGTCTATTCATTCTCTTTTTTAATTCTTCTGCAGACGTTCATTTTCATTTATTCTGATCTCTACTACTCTGATGCTCCTATTTTCCACGTATTCCGACCGTAGAAAAATAAACTCGTTTAATATTTTATGAATCGCTTTCCAAAGTATTTGACGTTGGTAGTCGCTGCATGAATATTGCCTGAAATGCTCTGATATGAAAAGCCTTCTTCGCTTGCCCTAATCTGCATAAATTCATACTATTATGGTGACTTTATTGCCCAAGTATGAATTTATCATACCGTATGGGTCTTCAGCTGTCTTACCTATTCTTCTTAACTATTCTTAACTACTATTCTTATCTTAGACTTTCCTTATTTTATTGTTCTCTATCTTCACTGTCATTTACTTTGAGTATGTGTGTATGTGTACTTGTATCCTTAATTTATATATGTATATGTGTGTATGTATGGGTGTATATATGCGTAATTGTGTATATATATACATATATATATATATATATATATATATATATATATATATATATATATATAAACACAGATGTAGATTTTTAGAATATAGAGACACAAAGAAAGGACACTCACAATTTGTTATTTGACGTTTCGACAGCACGGCTGTCGTCTTCAGAATGGCGTTCTCGGGGAAGAGCGGAGAGGATGTGCGGGGGAGAGGTGGGGGAAGGAGAGGTAAAGGGACCAATAGGAAATGAACAAGGGGGTGGGGGGATATGTAGGCAGCCAATTGATGCATTCAGTGGGCTTGGTTCAGCCCGGGCGGTTTGAATGATTGGGCCACCCAGATATGCGCCATCTCGCGGGTTCTCACCTCTATTATACTCGCAGATTTGGGAAGGATTTCAATCACCGAAACGGAGAAGCAGTCGTCAAAAGATTGGTTGTGGGAAGCGGTGTGAGTAGGGATGGGATAATTAAGAAAGGTGGGAGATTTGGTCGAATATCGGTGGTTATTCATGCGGAGGGAAAGTGCGGTCGTGCATTCGCCCACGTAGAAGGCAGGGCAGAAGTTACAGGAGAGGCGATATATAATATTTTTTGAGGTACAGGTGGCAAGTGGTTGGGAGTTGGTACTGAGTGAGGGGGAGGGTCTTAAAAGATGACAGCATTTGCAGCGTGGGCGGTTGCATGGTGCGGATAGGGGCGGGGGAGAGACGGGGGTGCTTGAAGTTGGATTTGTGGACTTGAAGATGTCTCGCAAGTTCGACGGGCGTTTAAACGAAACAGAGGGACAGTGTGGGAATAAAAGTGATGTGGACTGAGTGTTATTGATAATTGGGAAGAGGTCACGGATTAGATGTTTAATTTTGTGTGTTCCGGGGAAGAAAGTGGTGATAAGATTAGGGCATTTTGGGCGGTTTGTTTTGGGGAGGGGAGTGTATTGGGTTAACGGTTTGAGGATTTTACTATTTAGTAGTTTTTCAGGGTATCCACATTTTCTGAGGGATTCATGCAGCTGGTCCAAGTATTTCTGTTGGGAGGGGGTGTTGTTGCAGAGACGGAAGCCACGGATAGAGAGTGAGAATGGGATGGAGCGCTTTGTGTGAGGAGGATGGCAGCTGTCGAAATGAAGATATTGTTGCTTATTGGTTGGTTTAATGTGGACTGAAGTGTGAAACGTATTGTTTTGGAGGTGAATGTCGATATCTAGGAAGGTAATATTCGAGTCGGATATAGAAGAAGTGAATGATACTGAGGAGGAGGAGTTGAGAGAGGAAATGAAAGAGGATAAAGTTTCGCGTCCGTGGGACCAAAGGAGGAAAATATCATCGATGATATTTTCCTCCTTTCCCCGGGGAGAAAGCAGTTGAGTTCCGGGCGAAACAGGGGTTAGTCATCACCAGCACTTGGTTTAGACGCCACAAAAGACGCAGGTATTCATGGAAAATGCCAGGTGGCTCAGAAAGGTATTAGCTAGATTATATTCTGGTTAGACTCAGGTTTAGGAACAGTATGATGAATTCCCGGGAGCGGATGCGGACTCTGGCCACAATTTAGTTGTCATGAAACGTAGCGTCCGTTTCAAAAAGATAAGGCAGGGGCGGCTGGTTAGAAAATGGAATGTAGAAGCATTAAATAGTTTGAAAAGGAAGGAGTAATAGTTTGAAAAGGAAGGAGTACAAATAGGCGGTAGAGGAAATCATGGAGGATGCTAAAGAGCTAAGTACTATTGAAGGAAAATGGAAAAGGATCAAGAAAGGGTTATCGAAAGCCGCAAAAGACACTATTTGAACCGCTAACGCTGAAAGGACTAGGAAACCATGGATCATGGATGAGATGATTACAAAGATGAATGAGCGGAGAAAATGGAAGAATGTAAATACAGAGTTAGGCAAAATGAAGTACAAAGGATTAAACAATAAATTGAGGCGGGCAACAAATAAAGCAAAAGAAGCATGGTGGAAGACGCAGTGCGAGGATATGGAAAGTTTGCAGAGGAAGGGTGAAATTGGTGCGCTGTACAGCGAAGTTAAATCTTTATCGGGAAGTAAGAAAGGGAGATCTATGCTAACAGTTAGAGATAAGGCAGGTAAGGTAATAGTTGACACAGGAATGATCCAAGAGAGATGGAAGGAGTATAAAGAAGAACTATACAGTCAAGAAGTTAGGCAACAGTGTTAGACATATAGTAGAAAAAGAATATGACGTAGACGAAGACAGCTTAGGTCCAGGCATACTAGACGATGAGATGGAAAGGGTATTAAGGGAGATGAAACTAAATACGGCAGTGGGGGTGGATAACATTCCCGCGGAACTATTGAAATGTTAAGGAAAGTTTGGGAGGAAGAGGCTATATGGGCTGATCCGTATTATTTACGAGGAAGGAAGCTGGCCGGAAGACTTTGTGAGATCAGTTTTAGTTCCTATTCCGAAAAAGGTAAAGGCTACATCATGTGAGTACTACAGGACGATAAGTTTGAAATCCCACGCAGCTAAAGTATTTCTCAGGATCATAAACAAAAGGATAGATAGTGGGGCATAGGTGTGGAGAAGGATGGAGATGGTGAAATGGACTGAAAGGAAAACAAATTAGGAAGTACTTGGTATGGTGGGCGAGGATAGGGTTTTGTTGGGAGAAATCCTATGGAGGCATGAAAAGTGGATGAAGGGGGTATTGACCGGCAGTGGGATGTTGAAGACTGTAATTGAGGGGAGAATGTTAGGCAAACGAGGAAAGGGAAGCAACAGGATAGGGATGTTGGACGGGATGAAGGGAGGAAGAAGGTACTCAGAGATGAAGAGGGACCTGATGTAGAGTAGGATGTTGTGTTTTGCTAGGGGTCACAAATTATTTAATTAGTAATTATGTCCATCCAAAAACCTACCTTAACCGGTACATTACCAATAATAATAAAAATATATATGCACATACTTTTTTCTTTTCGATGTGCAAATGGCGCCGGCCTCGGTGGCGGCGGGGTAACGTCCTCGCCTACCAACCCAGAGGTTGTGGGTTCGATTCCCACCTAGGTGGATTTCCCTCCATCTAGGGCTTGGTTGTATGTGACTGTCGTCAAATGTCTGTAATGTAGGGTTAGGTGGAAGAAGGGACTATTAGTCCCAACCTCGCCCAATTAAGTCGATAATAAATAAAAATAAAACAAATCTACATCAATACCCTGTAAGCCACCAAAAAGGTGTGTGGCAGGGGGTGCAGCACCAGGAGGAAAGGGTAAGGGATGAGGGGATTAGGGTTTTTCATGTGTGCTAAATGAATTTATGTCTGACTATATGTATTTGTGTGTACATATGAATGTAACTATAAGTTTAATACCTAATATAATTGTTATACGACGATAGCTTAAATGGAAGAAGTGGACCTTAAATGGACCAATAGGTCTCAATTTCGCCCAAATAGAGACCTCTATCTATCTAACTCTTCACAACAAATGGCTATTAAATGCTCCCTCGGTTGCCGAAATGCGTAAAACGTAAATTGCTAGCTCTATCAACTCTGCCGTCGACCTCACTTTCACGTGCCTCCGGGAGGGCGGTTTGGTAAATACCTGCAGTCTCCCCAGCGACAGCCCTCGAATGCATAATGCGGCTTCGTTCCACTCTCTTGTTTTGTTGTTCGCATGCAGCGGGGGGGGGGGGGGTGGCGCGTGAGTTTCGGCCGCGACTCCTCGCGGAACTATTGACCGGCGCCAGCCGATTACGTTCGGGGAATCCTTTTTTTTCGGCGTGGGCGGGGAAAATCGGGCAGGGAGGTGACTGCGTGGCGCACGCATGGTTACAGACTCACGCACGACCCGGGGGTATCGCCTATCGATGTTCCCTACCCCCACACCAGGAGACTGTCGCGGAGGGTATATATATATACATGGACCAACTTAACGTTCGCTTTTCCCCCCATCGATTGTTTTTATGTGGCTCTGCTTTGCGATTCCCATTTCTCTCTCTCTCTCGTTGTCACGGAAAGATTTTGTAGACCTCCGCGGTGCGAGGAGAGGGTGCCAACCCTCCAAGGACGTCCAACGGATTCAACGTGCCCAATTACGAGGGCATGGTGAGAGTAGTACTGAATAATTATCGCTCTAGCCACATCATTTGCCGACTCCGGTGCTGACGGGGTAACGTCCTCGTCTGCCAACCTAAAGGTCGCGGGTTCGATGGTGAGTTATACTCCACCTAGGGCTAGGGTGTTTGTAATTATGTCCATTGTTGTATTTATCATTGTCAATAGTCGTATGTAAAGGTCAAAAAGTGCTGTTTTTGGATTGATGCTAAATGAATAAAAAATGGTATCGCTTTTGCAGTCGCTGTTCTGCAATACACGGGACATGTAGTTAGACGAAACAAGCACCTAGTAGGGTGGGAATGCCTTGGACATAATAGAATGTGTGTCGGTCAGTCCGTCTGATTCGAATGTTGAGGAATGAATCCATCGGGTTGAGAATTGAGGGTGATAATTGTGTAAAATATTATTGTTTAATTAATATTCAATCAATTTCATTCGTATTGGCTGCAAAAACGTGCACCTTTTCAAATACGTAGCTTGTTTTAATGATTTAAATGAGCTGTCAAATATATGCATTTAACCTTTCCGATTTAATTATGAAATTAAAATTTAATTTTACAGCATCAATAAATTAGCTAACATTTCTTTCTCTCGGAATATTGCATCGCTCTTTTAAAACGATTCTTGCCTGATGCACGGTGGAAGCAATACTCGTTTATCCTGTGGTGAAATTATATTCCAGAGAAACGTGGGTGGGTCCAGAGCAGGTTTCCATTCCTACGGCCGTTGGAATTCAGGATTGCCCCGGTTAGGTTTTGGAGCTGTTGGATTCTTTGGAGAGCCTTAGCTTAAAAGTGGTGTGTGATGATCAACTCTCTCCGCCGCATCGTCCGGTTGATTGAGCGTTAATCTGTGGTCCTCATTCGGTCCGTCCTCGTGATTATACGCACTTATGCCTGCCTCAAATTCCCTTCCCTTCCTATGTTCACTCTCTTCCTGGAATATCTATTGTTTTTTCTAATTGGATCGTCATGCCAACGGCGGCGCAAAGCATTGGAAATCATCCCACTACATCTGATTATTTATAAAAAAAACCCTAGTCCGTCGTTATTGTCTCTATTCAGCAAAAATAATTGAAAAATTAATTACTAGTCAAAACAAATTAAAATTGCGATTGATGGAAACGCGATTTTCCGCGTTCGATTTTTCTTAAATGCCTCTCTGCGGTGCTTGCGAACTCCAAAAGGAAAATTACGATGTTATTCGCACCATCACTTCGGATTATGCTGAATAGTTGCCGGGCTCCCACCCAAGGTTTGCATTTATGTCAGAGATTTGCATTAATTTGTATTATTTTAAAGGGCGAGAACAACAAACTTTTTCGTGATCTAGCTAAGTCTGTTAATCGTATATATATCAGTTGTTGTTTACACAAAGGATGGAGTTTTCATGGGGACGGATTTATGCAGAAATCCATTACATTTTTGGGCCTGTTCCAGGTTGTTTGGCGATTTTTTTACACTGGGTAGAGCTCAGGACCATCCGAATGGGACTCGTTCGTTTTGATCCTCCCAGCTCTCTACATACATCTACGCAATACCCCGCAAGCCGCCGCTGGGGCGTGTGGCGGGGGGTGTTAGGTCACCACCCGTAAAAGGGAATAAAACCGCATACAAAACCAGCATATTCATGCAAATCTACAGCCACATAGGCGTATATATTCATGCGATAACCTTTTAAAGTTACGTACACGCATGCAAATACATATACCATTAACCAACAGACACCTACAAATTTAGTAAAATCTATCCAAGAACGTGGAAATGAGACATGAAAAGCAAAAAGGGGAAACTCTTACTATCACGTGGACGTGCAACTCAGTCTGCAACGTAGTCTGTCTCAAAACTTTCGTAGCAACCCTTGTAAAAAATCTATTTTCGTTTGGGTATCGTGTTCACTGTTTAAACATTTACGTACTTCATCACTTAGGGAATAATACTTCTTTCAGGCTTTAGCTATCCAGTCAGCTCTGGGTATACAATCATTGCTAAGCGCGTTAGAAAATCCATTTTATTGGCATAGGAAGACAAGCAATATATTAACCAAAAGGGAGTTGTACGGTTTTCGAGAAAGGGGAAGGCAAAAAAGACGTAAGGGTGTCGTCAAAACTTTGATATGGAGCGTGGTTATGTACGGTGCAGATACAGGGTCGTTGAAGCAAACTTATAGAAGTACTATGGAGACTTTTGAGATGTGGGTGTGAAGATTGATGAGGAACGTACATCTAAGTCTACATAAAACCCCGCAAACCGCCGCAGGGGCGTGTGTCGGGGGATGTTAGGTCACCACCTGTAAAAGAGAATAAAACCACCTGCAAAACCATAACCTTCGCCTCGGCAAGCAAGATCTGCGTTACGGAAACAGCAAATTAGAACCACATTTGACATTATTCAGTTACCTTATTTGTTTTATTTACTAAGCTCTGGTTTTGTAGAGAATATTTTTCAGAAATCTATGTCCAGTATTTTGAACGCCACTCTTATTTCCGAACGTAGCGCCCGGCTTCGTGCTATGATAGCAGTAAGTGTATGCAGTGTGTGGGCTCTTAGCTAAAAACTTGATTGTTACCAACAAGCATATCACGAAAACGCAATTAACGAACAAATATTCAAATATAAACATTTTTTTGCTTCTTTCGGGTATGGAATGTTAACAAGTATGCAGTCACATCTAAATACGGATATGGAAGTAAACACTCTGAGGACGCCCAGCGCTTTGAAATGAAAATTTAAGGTGTGGACCTCCAGTGTTGAAGCTGGTTGCTAATTGACTGGGACCACGTGTCCTGAATTGCTATAGTAGTGGGCAAACTGCACCATTTTATTATTTGATAGTCAATGCATTATGATATGTCCTACGTACTATTCAGTTATGACGACGGTTGAGTGTAGGATTCTTTTGGCAGTTGAGGTCCACGCTTCAAATGGATAATGCGGAGAAACCATTGTTTCTGAACTTGGATGCCCTCGGCCGATCGATCCTCTTTCCAGCTTAATTCCTATGAATGTCACCTCGGCGTTAGCTTTGTGGTCCAACTGCGATATAACTCAACCCCTCCCGGCGAGAGAGAATCTTTGTGGTATTTTAGGTGAGGCGACCGACAGCTGGGGTCATTTGCGCCATTAGGGATGGATGGGAAAGAATGAAGGGTGGAGAGAAACCCGGCGACGCATTAGCCTACTCTTGTCGAAAGGCGCCAAGGGGTCCGCAGTTTATCGTGCCATCCGACGGACGTCGTACTCACTCAAAGTGCCCTCCACAAAGCACTTCAATTAGGGATAGGGATACCACTGAAAAATATTTGTCTCCGGGTTTCGAACCCGGGCCCTCACGGTGGAAAGCCTGTACGTTAGTCACCGCACCATCCTGATCCCTGCGAGAGAGAATAGTACAGTACAAGCGCTCCATAAAATATGTTTGTTCGATTGTTTTCGTTTTGCTCTCATTTTCCTCCTGAGGATTCCTATTTCGGACAATTAATGAATTTTACGTTAATGTTTATTAACAACTTCGCCTAGAATTGTTAATAAGCCGTTACTGATTGGTGGAAATGTCACCCTCACTTGAGATAAGAAATGAATTAGTGCGCATGGATTTCCAGGTCCTATCCATCCCAGTTTCAGTGAAGGCCTCCCGCTAATTTATTACGCGGCAACTGTGATCTCTTTGACTTTGACACGCCCACCGCTTATATTCCGGTCATAGTGTTTTGTCATGAAATTTGATCCGGCCGTCAGACGTTTGTAGTCCAGTCGAGTAGCTATATTTTCCATTGTATTTTTTCTCATAGCCACCATGTTATCACCTTATGTTCGTTTACTGAACCACTTCGCGTAGAGATTAATATCTCCATCTTATCTGTATGTTGAAATAGCAAATTTGACAAGGTAGCTACCCTATATGTTGTATGACGGTATGCGGAAATTGATTTAATTTAAATGGAAATAAAAAAGAAACGAGTTATTGAAATTAAATTTAATGTTCCATAACTTAAAATATATTAGAAGTTGCCTATCAAATTTATATTGAAGGGTATTTCCAATTAAGATACTTTTGTTTCTGTTCTATTTTCTCATGTGGTCCCGCGATCATTTTTGTCAAGTACAAGGGGCGATCTTGCGTATGTGGATCCTCGGCCCTCCATCACCACGTCAGCGTGTCATCCCTTCTCTCTCTCTTTTCCCTCCTCGCCCCCGACCTCTTTCGGTTGTCACTCCTTCTCCCCCCCCCCTCAAGAGAATGGAGGCCCGGTGGTGTCGAGATCCGTCGGGCCACTCGAGCGAACCGCCGTCGCGCTCGGAGGCGAGGCGACGAGGGAGATTGACGGAGGGGGCGGGCGTTGGTGTGACGGCTGTGGAGGTGTTTTGGTTGAGGGTCCGCTGCTCCCACGGACCATGTAATTGTGTCAACACGGCGAAATCGATCGGAGGGGACGTTTGAGGAGAAGCCGGACAGAAACTCGCCTCGATTTTCCACGATGATAAAACCACACAAAGCCGCTGTTGATTTTGCCTGCGTACTTCAATGCTCAGTGTACACTTCACCTACATCTTACTATTCATGAATAGCTTCCTTAAAAACACTGCCCACCTACATGATTAATGCAAAATCTTCGTCAATGGAAAGATTTTCCTTTTACTGCAGCGAAAGGGTTATGTAAGAAACCGTCTCAGGCTTTACTAGATGCAAGTCTTTCATACTAGGCGTCAATGAAGGAAGACTGACTTTTCAGATGCCACAAGCATTTTTTTTAATTTTTCACGGCCGTGGTTTCGTCGCAAGGCAACATCCTCAAGTGTAAATGAACGATGGAGTTGCGTTGCGACGAAACCATGGCCATGAAAAATAAAAATTCTTGTGAAATCTGCAAAGTTAGCCTTCCGTCATGTACGCATGTAAGGGATATGGGTTATTCGTGTCTGAAGTTTAAATCTCTTCCAGCAAAATTAAGATGTTCTTGTAACTAGAAGGTTTGTGTCAAAAGTATCGGTAACAATTTGTTCCTGACGTTTGCTTGAAGTGCTGAATTCAGACCGTCGGTTAAGTGTGCGCATGATCGCAGATATCGTATTGGCATTGATAAGATGACAGTGCACACCATTGCCAATGAAAATTTAGCGATGCGAAAGATCTGCGCTAAACTCGTCCTCCCCAAGGTCCTTGGACGGACGTCCAAGAGCAGAGTGGAGTGTCTGCTTGCGGAGACCTTCTGTAATGACATCGCGACGATTCCCCAACCCCATTCAGTTCCGGCTAGGCACCAGCAGACTTTTCTAATACCCAAAAGTGAAATCCATCATCTATTCAAGGACACCACCATGGGACCCTACTCAGTGCCGCCAAAGAAGCTTGCACGCGTACCCTTAAGGACATTATGGAATCCGCCGACCAGGGGCTGAAAAACCGGTGGCTAAAGTGCCTCATGGGATGTACTATGATGAATGTTGAAGCATTGTAGCAAAATGTGAAATAATCTATTTTCTCCGAAACTTTTACCTATACTTTTTATACAAACCGTGTATTTGACGGGCGTGGTAGCTTAATGGGTTCGGATAATCACCGGATTCCATTCGTGATGACTTTGAGCACCCTCCTCACCCAAGCCGTGTGATTTCTCTGGTATGAGATCTTCTCCGGTTGTCGTGGGAGGGCACAGTGAAATTAACTCCCCCTTGATGGTGTGAATTGCACACCACGTATGAGAATCATAGTATGAGGTGAACTCTACCCTCGCCTATCAATCTAGAGAAAGTAGAAATATGCCTAAAAACCAAATCATAGTTATTAACCCAAAGAAATAATGAGGGAGCCCTCATTACCTGGAATTAGTTAGCCGTAATTCATCTAATCATTATATTAAAATGTCGTTTTAATACCACCGAAAATTGCTGTTAATACTCACTCAAAAAGTTTGTTATGGTCACAAAAAACTATGTTACTTCTTAAGTCTGAAACATAAAGTAAGCTCGATGAAGTTTTCTCGGGTCTTCCACCGGGGAAGGGGTTCCGTAATGGCCGACGTTTCGACGCTCGACTCGTGTGTCGGTCTTTAGGAGAACCTCTCTGCACTTTGTTTCAGTTTTAAAGGTTTTTATTTCCGTAAAGACACAGGATACAAGGAATGTATAAAATATAGTAGAAACTTAATAAAACAATACGGAAACCCCGTTTTAGGTTAACAGGCTACAAAAGAGGGTAGCGGAAAACGCCATGTCTGCGTTTGCACGTCTTATATATGTATGTACATGAGCCCACTGGTCAGGTGACTCGTGATTAGTCCGTCGTGGAGGAGTCTCCCGTTTGGTCGCCATGGCGTTGTGTTGTGTTCCTTTCTTATTTCATTTACTTCCGCAATTATTCGGTCCCAGTAACCACCGGCGCGGGCAAGTAACTTCGTCTCATCGAAGTTAATGGAATGATCCATCCCGATGCTAAATTTGAAAATATTGAAAATTTTTAAACCAAAGAGTTTAAATTTGAAAAAATGCGTAGTAATACATTTTTGGGAAAAGAGTAACACCCCCCATTTAGTTGCAAAGTGAAACAAACAGAAATCGCGAAGGTAGATTCCTTTAAATACTTGGGTGTAACAATTACTCACGATCTGTCCTGGGGAAAGCACATACGGGAAATATGCGGTCGTGCTAATAAAAAATTGGGATTTGTTAATAGAGTGCTGTGTAAATGTGACGAAAAAGTGAAGGAACGATGCTTTCTTGCCCTAGTCAGGCCCCACATAGAGTATGCTGCCTATAAATGGGATCCTCAAGAGATAAATTTAATTTCGGAATTGGAACGAGTTCAGCGGAGGGGGGCTAGATTTGTCAAAAATTGTTATGACCAACGCGGTAGCGTAACTACTTTGCTAGAAAATTTAGGCTGGGATTCCCTTACACAGCGGCGTTTACAATACAGATTAAACTTATTAAAAACATTTAAAGATGCGTCCTTTTCCGATGACATCAAGAACATAATACGAACCCCAACGTATTACGGGCGGAGGGATCACGAATATAAGATTAGAGAGATTGACTGCAAGACAGACAGGTTTAAATGGTCATTTTTTCCAAGAACAATAAGAGACCAGAATGCTTGTAATTGAAATCCCCCAGGAGCCGGCTCGACATAATAAGTATTAACCTATAAGGTAGCGACTGCGTATGGTTATACGATTATATATATATATTTTTTTTGCAGGTTACCCTTTCCCCATCCATTTGAAAAACCCTAACCCCCTCATCCCTTACCCTTTCCTCCTGGTGCTGCACCCCCTGCCACACACCTTTTTGGTGGCTTGCAGGGTATTGATGTAGATGTAGATTCTGTGTTCAGCAATGGCTGATTTCTACAACTGCCCCTGCCGTAGGTGTCTTCGGTGTTCCTTTAACCTGGTCCCAATGGTTTCTCCATTGCAGACGTCTCCGCGGGGCTTGGTATCGTAAATGCCTGTGGCCTTCAGGCCGATTGGGTCCTTAGCTCGGACAAGAAAATTTCTAATTTTTCCCGGTAGTTTGTGGGCTGCCTCGATTTTGTACCTCGCCAGTATCCTGGATATTTTCCCGGAAATCGAGGAGACATACGGCAAGCAGTCCCTGGTCATTGGCTTTTCTTATTCCTCCTCCGTCGTGCGCACTCGTGGGTTGAAGCACCGGCCTGTCCCATGTCCCCATGCCCGAGTCTGCCGTTACTCTTCCGTTGAATCAGGATATCGAGGAAAGGGAGTTTGCCGTAGATTTCCAATTCCATTGTGGAGGAGATATCGGGGTGCTGGCAGTTCGTGTGCAACAGGAATTCATTGAGTGCATCCTTCCCATGAGGCCAAACCGCTGAGGTGTCGTCGACATAGCGGAAAAAATGTTTCGGGCGGAGCGGGGCTGATTTGAGTGCCTTATCTTCAAAGTCTTCCATGAAGAAGTTGGCAGGGGAGAGTGGAGATCCCTTTGCCACTCCATCCACTTGCTCCAAATATTGTCCATCGTACAGGAAGTAGGTGGGGTGTTAAGACGTGGCGAAATAGCATCACCGTGGCAGCGTCGAACTTGGCGTCCAGGAGGCGTCAAGTGTCAGCCCGGGGAACCCGTGTGAAAAGGAAAATATCACGTCCAAACTCACCAGGATATCCCTTCCCTCTAGATGGATTTCACCCAGGATTTTCACATAATCTGCAGAGTTCCTGAGGTGATGCTCGCAGCAGCCTACATGTGGCGCCAGAATACTGGTGAGGTGCTTCTTTCCTAGGTCTCTAGGTAGGGTAGCTTATCGTGCTCACAATTGGTCTCAGTGGTGCACCGATTTTGTGGATCTTGGGTAAGCCGTGTTACCTCGGGGGGACTGTTGCTTGTGGCCTCAAGTTCTTGGCGGTTTCGACATGAATACCTTCTTGATGAGCGCCTTGGTCTTTCTCATGATGGCGTCCGTGGGGTCACGGGACAAGCTTACGTAGGCCGCGTCTGAGAGAATCTTTCGTATTTTACAATGGTATTCCCCTTGTCCATGATCACAGTAGCGTTTCCCTTGTCCGCAGGCAACACCATGGTGGCCGTATTCCTACGTAATGCTTAGAGTGCTTCTCGTTCCTCCTTGGAGGTGTTTGGTTTGGGCGGCAAGGCCCTTTTTATAACACGAAAACGTGCCAAACAAACACGAGAAACCCGCCATATGGTGAATAAATATGCATTCACATGGATATTATCAGACTAGGCTTACCTAAGCTTGTCCCGGGAAAGCACCAGATCTTACTTCATATGTTGAGGAATATTTGATTTTCTCGAAACATAAAAATATTGTTAGATGGTCGGCACGTGGACTAATCCTCGATTCACTCCTCCACAAAAGATTAAACGTTAAAGTTCAACCCTTGCAGTCGAGGACCGCGATTCACTTTATGATAACAATATTGAACGACGCAGAGCAACCCATGATCGGGAGGCACTGTCCACGGTTTGGATCCCGCCCTGTAGTGAGCTTGGTGTTCCAGCATATATAGGCGTGAGAGAAATATAATAAATTATTTCAATTTTTTACTAAAAAATAACCCGTGGAACGAATATGCTCACCAAGAGGCCAATACAAGAATTATGTACGTATTATCGAGGTTTCTGTTTTTTCCTCACTCTTGGTAAACGTACGTATTTGTGCGAGGAATTTCCAGAAAAATGGAATGGGAAATTGAATCTCGGCGTGGACCACGGTCATTTTAAATTCCACGGGGCTTTGTCGTAAACCGTATCGCGCATTGTGACTCCTATTGATTGCTGTGCAGTAGCCGTCCATCCATTTTCAACCCATACACACACACACACACCCACCCCACCACACACACCCCTCCCTCCTCTCGTTCTCGGCAAGTCCATCCACGTGACCCTCGACCCCAGCCTCCTTTTAAATCGGTTTTCATGTTTGCCGAATCTCCGGTCAGCGTCGATGGGATTTTTGTGATATCGTGGTTTCGGAGGTCGCGTCGCCGTTATATTTCGGAATTCGGGGAATATTTTGCGTCGCATTTCACCCTTAGCCTTCTCTCGTGCCGCATCCACACCCCATCCCTGTCGCTTCCTGCCCCCCCTCCCCCCCCCCCCTAAGTCCTACACACCCATCCCACAAGCCCAACAACGGCTGAAGGTGGAAAATATAGAAATTTGGTTTTCATCGATTCTCTCTTCTTCGCTATTTCCCCGGGGATGTAACCACGTCATAAAATCCGGGAATTCGACTGCGGGTTGCCTTGTTCCTCCTCTTCGTTCTTTTTCTGTTTCCAAATCTGTGGTCGTGTCGTTTTTTGTATCTTAACGGAGAAACAGAATTCGGGATTTAGAATCTCCTACGCCGAAGCTAGCAGCGTTACCGGCCACGTATCCAGAACGCCACTTGATAGTATGGAATTTCTTCTCAATTTTGTAAACAGAAATGGTAAATTTAGATTTTTTTTTTAATTTAAGACGGCCAGGTGAGATTTCCTTGGAAACATTGAAAAAATCATGGAATTTGGCTGATTATATAAATTTGGGATCAAGTGCTGTACTACCCTGGAATCGGGGAATGGTTTCCTTCGATGGGACGTCCTTTGATCTCTCTTTTCGAAGTATGGATCGATTTTCTGAGGGTGGCATAAGTTTAATTATGCTTTCAGACCCCCTTAAGGTGGGCGGAGTGAGTGTGAACTTGTAGCACCTGGCGCGTCGAATGAGACTTCAAACTGTTGACGTCTTAGCGATAGCTTCCGCCGTCCAATTCATCCCGTGCTCTTTTTCCTCTTCTTGATCCCTTCCTTTCCCTCTGACACCTGCAATGACGCAAGCGGTAGACGGTGTCGAAGGGTTTTTGCCACGGCGACTACTCTTCCTCCTCTGCTTCCTCGAGATCTCGCCCCACCAAACCCCAGGGTACAAAAGTGTACTGACGTGAATCGCAATGTCCATCATCTTTCATATTCGTTACACAAACCCAACAATCGAATCATGGACGAATATTTGCAGTGCTGCCCGTTAGACAGCTGATGAAATTTCGGTTATTCGTCTCGAAACTTTATTTGTTCATTATATTACGTCCGACGATCCTCAAAAAATTCTCAGCCAACAATCCACCGAGAGGTGATGAGCTGTTCCGCTGTGTGTCACAATGTAGTTGAAATTTCGAACCTTACTGGTTTCGGAGACGGAGAGGCACTAATGCGTGAGCACAAGCTATCCACGGTAGGAATCGACGAAGACCGCCAAGGAAACTGGACAAAGGTATCCATGCAAAGGTATCCATGCAAAAGGTATATGATTAGTCCATTAGGCGGCGATGACGTTGAATGTCTGAGGGCGTGGAGCTTGTTCACGGGCAAGTATTTCACCGACCCAATGCTGTTTGCCGTCCTGTAACGGCAAACAGCATTGGGTGTTGTGAACTCAATCTTTTTGTTTAAAAATGTCGATACTGTGTGCACCTCAAGTGCTAATTTAGCTAGACAATTGCTGGTGATTCAATGGTACTGCGACTTTTAAGCCAAGAACATGCATACATGGGCTAGATTTATGTCAAGCTATTACAGTTTACCCATTGTTGATCTATTGTGTCTATCAAATATATTTATGGGTTTATGGTATTCATCATCTTTCTGTTCGAGGATCGTTTTGTAGTTGTTTACCAAGCTGTAGCTGTTACCCGCCAGCCTTTTCATCCCTGCATAGATCCTTGATCGGACATCCGTCGCTTACTTCTCGTGATTCATCGTTGGTTTTCTTCGGTAATCCTTCCCCTTTGGCAAATGCTTGAAATTGCAAAACTCTTTACCCTTGTAAATATTTATGTGAAAATACAAAGTACATAGTGCACTGGAGTTCACGTAGTGGATTCAATGAGCTGCTTACTTTGGGAGCAGTGGGGTGGTAATGTTGATTTTTTTAGCAGATTGTTCATTTTACTTTCCTTTAATTATATAACGCAACTTAAAAGTTTTTATCTCTGAAACATCTCTATTTACTCTAAACGGAAGAAGTGACTCTTATTTTCAGCCCTGTGCGATGTATTATGTTCATTATTCTCAGGCGTTCAACAAATAGAGATTCTAAGTTGGTCTAAACTGCAGTAAAACGTAAAGAAATAAACCGAGGGAACAAATTGAGTAGCTTCAGGCGTGATGTGGTGGAAGTCGAACATAATGAATAATTGATCGTAGCACTTTTACACTTGATAAGTGGATATCAAGTGGATTAGTGCTATGATCAGTTATTCAAACCAAGAAATAGAAATCAAAGAAATTATTATTCATTTCAGATATGTATTGGAATTATACCTCTTTGTAATATTCACCGCCTTAATAGTAATAATACCTCAATCTATTTCCGCGTAAATTCACGTCATTTTCTAGAGGTTGGACTGCTTTTCAAATGCGATTGTACTTTGAAATCGGGCGAGGTATTCGAATAAGCATGTTGAATATTACGGAATGGTGTATTTTCAGCGTCACAATTACATGAAGGCAGCTCTTCTACTCCCACGTTTATTAGATTATTATTATTAGGTAATCTACTGGTTAAGGTAGGTTTTTGGATGGACATAATTACTAATTTAATAATTTGTGACCCCTAGCAAAACACATCATCCTACTTTACATCAGGTCCCTCTTCAGCTCTGAGTACTTTCTTCCTCCCTTCATCCCGTCCAACATCCCTATCCCGTTCCTTCCCTTTCCTCGTTTGCCTAACATTCTCCCCTCAATTACAGTCTTCAGCATCCCGCTGCCGGTCAATACCCCCTTCAGCCACTTTTCCTGCCTCCATAGGATTGCTCCCAGCAAACCCCTCTCTTCACCCACCATACCAAGTACTTCGTCGTTTGTTTTCTTCTCAGTCCATTTCACCTTCTCCATTCTTCTCCACACCCACATTTCAAAAGCCTCCAGTCTACGTCTATCCTCCTGCTGCAATGACCACATTTCCGCGCCGTACATAGCTACACTCCAAATTAAAGTTTTTACGAGTCTTTTCTCAACATCCTTATGTATATTATTAAGTGCATATGATGTACATTTTAAATTTTGCTTACGAATCTTAAACCTCCTTTCGGCAATGATTGCTTTATGTCCATAAGGATGTGTGTGTTTCCAGTTCAATAAACCATGCTCTGCTTAGTAGTGGCATCCCAACACATTCTCCACTGCTAAATTATGTTCTTCCTTCATGCGTTTCATATCTCTCTTCCCTTTCATTCCCTTCTAAATGTCATGAATTTGTCTTGTCCCCTCGGTTGGCCACATGTTGGCGTGTGACTATGTCGCTGCGCATGTGCATGAATGTATTCTGAAGACTCCTACTTGGATCGGAAGTCATTTTTAATCAGACATCATTGGAGTAGGAGTAGTAGTAGTTTTTAGGGGAGGCGACCGTCTGTTGAGGTCATTTGCGCCATAGGGGATGGACAGGAAAGGATGAAGGGTGGAGAGAAACCCGGCGTCGGCATTAGCCTACTCTTTACGAAAGGCGCCAAGGGGTCCGCAGTTTAACGTCCCATCCGACGGACGGCGTACCCACTCAAAGTGCCCTCCACAAAGCACCTCAAGTAGGGATCGAGATACCTCTGAAAAATATTCAACACCACCGGGATTTGAACCCGCGCCCTCAGGGTGGGAAGCCAGTACTTTAGCCCCCGCACCACCTCGATCCCCGCGATCACTGGATTAACTACACTTAATGTCATGGTATGTAATTGGAGAGTTATTATATTAGTGGAGTATGTGTGTTGTCGGAACTTCTTGAGCACCCTCGCCATCGATGCTTTTTCACTTGTGTTCTCCACTGAGACTGATATGGTTTAGCCATTAACTAAGCTAATATTAATTTAGCTATTAACTTAGCATAGTGTGTCATGCGCAACGGTAACCGGGTAGCTTGCATGGATACTTCATGTGAAGAGTGTATTTAATCGATAATATTAGAGAAAATTAGCTGGTATCTTACCAATCAGGTTATTATAAGCGAGTCACGCTTCTTCAGGTTGTGTGTGAAGTCAGTTTTCCAGAAGCCACTACCACTCTTCACTATCCACTAGCAGAACTCTTCTGGGAACGAGGCTTTCTCCTCGTGGTATATTATATGCTGTAAATTAGCGGGAGAAAATCATCCTGTTTGAGTTTTCGTTTATTTTGCTGCACATTCTTTTTGGGTCAGATGCGTTTGAATGCACTGGGCTCGTTTTTCAGGCGTCACCTCTCGCCTTTTTTCCCTCCGAAATGTCGGCGGCGAAGGCCGTGTGCGCCCATCGGGAGAGAAGCATGGACTCCTTTCCCCAACCCATAATTGCATCACCAGATTCACCCGCCTTGCCGGATAGCAAACGCAGGTTCGAGTCGAGCCTTCTCCATTGCTATGTTCCCTCATCGCAATCGAATCTTAAAGTCTTTTAGAGTGTATTAACGCAATTTTCTTCCTACTTTTTTCTTCGACGATTTGGAAGAGGATGAAAACTGATCGGGCCAAATATTTTATGGAGTTTCTTACGAGGAAATAGTTAACTGGAGACAATAATCGAGGGGACGGTAGGAAAATAGAACTGTGGAAAAAAGGTCAACGATAAATTACGAAGGAGTATTAATGCAAGACGAAAACAAGTTACGAATTAGTACAGTGGTTATTGGACATCTTTGAGGCCTGGGGAATGAAATTGTCGAATTGGGATTGAATGATGACGATGACCCGAATGTGAACGTGAAAGGGAAAAGTTCACTTACGATGAGGGACGAGTTGTCACACCACTCTGGTCTCCATTTGAACACGGCCATAATTTGCCCAATCTTTACTCCATGATGATGAATTGGATTTGGAGAATACCTCAGGAAAAGAATCGAAATATTTCGAAATGAAACGATAACGTGACTATCCGAACTCCGCCGCCTCAGGGATTCGGAAATAGGCGACCCCGGCGAAATTCTCCCCATCAAAAACAATTCTAGTGTGCTAACTTAAAACTGGATGATCTCTCTCCAACAATTCCTGTTGCGCAGCAATTGGATACTTCAATTTCAGTTCTCTTAATGATATCTTCTCATATCCTTACATTCTGCTTAGGATACCCGCGACTCTTGTTACTTAAAGTCAAAGAGAAGTCAACAAACAATTATTCTGAACGAAATTAAGGCAAATGGAAATCATCAAAAGGTGAATGAGGCAAAATGGTGGCTGGTAAAATGTTTTTGTTTTTCATAGATATACTGGACTTGGTATGCGTTTTTAAGAACTATGGAGAACCTTGGCATTGGTGAATACTTGGTAGGTTTTTTTTTAACCTGGGCTCCTTTCTGCCTAGGTTTTCGAACCAATATGGTGAGCTCTTTGAAGGATTTAAAATGAAAATCTTGTTCATATGGAACTTCAATTTTCAAATGCAAGCTCAGCGCATATAAGTGGCTCAGTTTTTTGTTTTGTATTACGATTGATTTAATTTTGTATTACGATTGTATTGGCATAAAGCGATTGGGGGTGGGTCAGATTCGTCTTCGTTTACTTACACCTATTTCTTACATGTTACACGCAGGTGTGGGGATGAAACCAGCGACCAACTCTATCGGGAATTTTCATCTTAAATGAAAGTACTATAGTTTCCCAATAATTTGAACTCACTTTGCCATTTTCAATGGTGTAGATTCGCCCACTACCAATCATTGAAGGTCGTAGAAAATTAAGACTTCCCGTCAAAGAAAATGTGGTGTGTATTTTAGCTATAGTTGCGGGATTTTTACACCACTGTAAAAGGAAGAAAAAAGGAAGGGGGATATTGAGATTGGTGCATTGATTTGCGGGGAATGTTAATCCCTCGCCAGTGATCAGACACACATTCAAAATATTAAGACGTTCACATGAACACAGTTACACAGGAGGAGTTCTTTCCGGAATAGGCTCACTAGGAAATTATTCCTACTGTCAGGGACCGTATTCGGGAACTTACAAATGCACACACGTTCGCACTGGTTGGCCCAAAGTGGTTTACGGGCAAATGTTTCCCTCGCCAGGGACCGGCTCTAACCACTTACGTGTTAACAGGGAAGAGATGTAATAGGTTTGTAAGGGAATTAATCCAGACGCCAGGGGCTCACTTCGGGGGAATAATACACACTCTCACTCAGTTAGGCATTACAGAAAAGCAATACCAACACTTAGGAGCGTGAAGTGGAAAAAACACTGAATGGCCCAATGGCGTTGATAAAACCGAAAATTGTAGGGAAATAAGCCCTTCATATTATTTAATGTAATCAGTTAAATTATGATTATTTTCACTGAATAATAGCGTTATAATACACAAAACACAAAAACTCTACAATACTACCGGTTCCGACGCATGGTAGTATATTAGTAGTTGTACCGGTAGTGTTATAGCTTTTGTATGAATAAATACCAATTTTTATTTATTCAGTGACCATGAATTTGCACAAAGTAGAGCCCCAAGACATCCAATGTATCATCAGTTCATTCGTTAAAATATAAATGACAATGCAATCGGCTTTGCCAAGAGCCTCTCATGCACATAGGAAAAAATTACGATGAATCATGAGCCAGCAAATGCGTGATCTCGTATCTTCTAGCTCGAAATCGATCAATTCCTGTTAGGAATTATTAAGATAGTAAATGTGAAGAATTTCAGATGAGCCGAGATGCTACTTTATATTTGCTGTGAGCGGTTGGAACACACCCATAACGTTTCGACCGTTCGTAATTGGCAGCACACGTTTCCTCGCAGATGTATGGGAATCGTTTCGATAGGCCTCGCAATCAGGCTCCCCCTCCCCCGGAAAGAAATGCGCCCCCCCCCAAGTGGGAGCCATCTTGCGACCTTTCTATTAACCTTTTCATGTGCGACATAATTCCCACGTGGTGCGCGATGCGAGCGCATCTCCTCTCAATCCTTGCCTCCATCAAAGACGCCCATTCATCACGTGGGAGGATTACATTGCGGAGCGTGGGGGGGTTGGGCGTTCTGGGGGCGAGGAGATCATGGGCGTGGGGGGGGGGGTGGGAGATCATTCACGTCCCACCCCCTTCCCCCCTCTCCCTCCCGCCGCCGTAGCGCTTCGTCTCCTCCCTCGTTCTCCAAGCGGAGCTCGCCTCCTCTCCCTTTCCTTTCCAACCGGAAGTCTTTCTCTCCATTCTCTCCGTCTCTCGTTATATCGCGCGTGTGCTTTGCGCAAGGGCTCGATCGCCTTTGTCTCCGCTTCGTGGGCGTGTTTGTCAACCCGATGGAATCCAAAACGAGGGGGACGAACGGAGGGAGAGAAGGAGAGAGATTGCAGCAAGGTCGGGCCACCAACGGTACCACGATTTTCTTTTCCAGCACACATTTCCCTTCCCCGCGGACGTAATCCGATTCTCTTGGTGCCCTTGCCAAAGCGATTGCTTCGGGTGCTTTGAATGTTCTGGATGGATTTACGGTTTGTGCTTTGCAGGCGCGGATTTTAGACCAGACAGGACTTTTTCCCCCTCTCACGAAATTGTAAGTTGCACTTATTTGTGGGGTTTGTTACGAGCGAAACTGACAAATCATCATAAATAACGAGGATATCTAGTTTCCGCCGTCGCAGCATAACGTCTCTTGTGCAGTTGCAATTTGCATTACACCGTCCAGTGCTAGAGGGAGTATCACTTGTGGGACGACTCCCCCGGTGCCTTTCCTTATGGCGCCTCCCCTCTCTCTCTCTTTCTCTCGTCCTTTCATCTTTTCCCTCGTGGCAGCCTTGCCCTGAACAGCCCACCACGCGCCCTCGCGGCGGCTTGCGGGGTATTATGCAGGTGTCGAACAGCCCGCTGAATTGAATGCAGCAATGGTGCTAAAGGATATCGAGGGGCATTAATAACCTGATCGGCGTGAGAGGCGTAAGGTGGAGGTAAATCACGAGAAAAGAAAATTAATGAGACTCTCGGCAAGTTTGAATGTAACTCCTCAATGTGGAGGGCGTAAATCAAAGAGGATGAGACCGTTCTCGTATTGATGACGAAAATTGACTTTGCAGCGCCTATGTTAGGAGATGGATTGTGTTTGACAAAGAAATATGCACAAAGGTGATCGAATGTATGGCTTGAAGAGCAAATAGAGGGGCAAGCAATAGTTCAATGAAGACTCATTTTGTGTAGCGTAGCGCTGTATGCCTTTGAGACCTCATTCTTGGCGGAAGAAGATGAAGATGCCGAGGGAACATTGAAATTGTGGTATGGAAGAGGAGCGTGGAGGAAATAAAGTTTTTCATATGTGATGACGTACGATGACGTGTCACGAATAGCGCGTGGGGTGGAAGAGAGGTAGTGAGTGGTTGGCGGAAATGCGAAGGGAAGCGAGGGAGAGGATGGAGGAGGCGCCGAGAGAGTGAGTGGGGTGGGCTGTTGTCGAAGGCCTCGGCATGAGGGAGAATTAGTCTTGGCTGAGGGATGGGAGGGGGGAGGGAGAGAATACGTGTGCACATTGAACGACGTGCTTGAGGTGAAAAGGATGAAGAAAGGAAGTGTTCGACCATTGTGGTAATAGTGTGCAGGAGTTCCAAAAGTAACCTCGAATCGGCAGACTATCTATCCGTAGTGAGTAAATGGTACGGAAAGCCATTTAGGTTCGCTCGATTTTTTTCGAAATCGAACAGATGGTGCTGTTGTCTCCCATTCATTTTGTCGTTCTCCTAATTCCATTTGGAGTTTGGGCTCTGTCTTTAGATCCTCACGCGCAATTTGAATGCTTCATGTGCGGGGCGTATGGCAGGCTACACCGTTTGACAATCGTAACTCAAAAGTGTTATTTGAAACTTCGGTGCTTTATGTACTTCTTGAGAGGACGACCTCCTTTAATTTGCTTTAGATATTGATTGGAATTGGTACACATATACTTTGGACTGTGGTAACGTAGTGCGTCCGGTTTCCAACCGGAGGACCCGCGTTCTAATTCGGTTGCTTTGGATAGGATGTTACTGTGCAGCCTCTTAAGATACGAGGGTAAACTCAATCATTCTCCATTATTTAAAACTGTCAAAAAATATGTCAGGGGAGTTGTATTCATTTCTTGCAACGGGCAACTTTCTTCAGCATTCTGTGTAATTCCGAAATACGGTCTTTCTGCGCAATGCCCCGAGCACTCGACACGAAGGAACTCAAGGTGAGACCTAACCAAGTCGGAAGAACACATTAATATATTTAACATTTAGATCCGTTTCTCCACTGCTGACTTGATGAACCCTAGTTTCCTTAACGCATCTTTGCAGATGTCCCGTATTTTCTCTCCCCAATTTAGGTCCGATGGTAGTGTGATTCCCAGTTAATTTATTGCTTACTCTGCTTATCTCATGTCTGACTCCTCCCGAGTCTGTAGGTTGGCGCGGCGCAAGTCTCCGTATTTAGTTCTCTGTATATATGTGGAAGGACGGCTCTCATAAAAATTCTTCCCATCAGTTGTTCAATCGAATCAACGCGAACGAAATTTAGGACCAACTCCTTTCTTTTGTTTTTTCTTCGCGGAATAAATTTAGTTCCTCGTGCTTAAACGCTGCGTTAATCCGGTGCACGGTTCGGTTTGCTCGTTTCGGGTGCAGGTGCGAGAGCTTTTTGGTCACGGGGCCTCCCATTTGCGGGCAGGGCGAGGGAAGGCAGATGGTGATCCCCCCCCCTCCCCCGTCGAATCCGCCCTTAATGGGATGACCGTTTGGCATCGCAGGCGAGGTTTAGTGGCTTTGTGGGACGAGATGAGTGAGAAAGAAGGGGACGAGGGGACGATTACAACAAAAAATTACACGAGCAATGCTTTCGGGAGTGCAGTTTAATCCATTAAGTGCGCCGCCTCTGCCGAGGGGAACTCCCACAGCCAGAAGGCTAAAATCGAACTCGAGCGAACGAAGACAAATGGCTTTGTATTGACGGTTCATTGATTGGGATAATCAAGCGTCAGGGTGAATATTTTGGGTGAATCGGCGTCCGAAAAATCCCGTCGCGGGAAGCGAGCTAATTTTCTAGAAAAGTCCAGGGAACAGAATGGCTATTTTTGTTTGGCTTTGATAATGTAGGGTGTTTCAAAAATGAACTTTTAATTATTTTTTCATGAGAATCCTATTCTCAGATTTAGTGACATGTGAGGGAAGTAATTTAATGTACTGAATATATTCATATATAAATTAGCAGTTGACGCGACGACGTATTCAGTAGCAGTGGTGTTTTTGTACGGAAATGGGGTAAGTTGTGTGATCTTGAGCGTGGAGCATGGGAGCCGGCGTCGGAATTAGGCTACCCTTAATGGAAGAGGCCGCACTTAAGGTTCGACCGGTAGGTGGAGGTGTGATGTTGATGAGCTATTGGCTTGGTTGGCTATCGATCGCAGATACTCCAAAGCTAATCGCGTAATATTCTTATGCGAGTCTTTTGGTGAAGTCTGTACACCATCCTAATTGAGGATGGTGTACAGGCAAAGAGACGTTAAATGTTTATGAAGATGTGTATGGATGGTGTGGCGTTCGAATGTGACTTTTGCGGTAATTGTGAGTCATATGTGTTTTTTTTATTTTCTAATTTCTTATTACCATCTACTTAGGAGATGTGTAAACCTGATTTTATCCCAGCACTTTCTTGAATTCTTGGGGAGGTTTATATTCTTGTGAATGGAACGTTGAAATTTTGCTTAAAATTTCTGACCTTGCTAAAAGTGTCAATTTTGTTGACCCGATTAATATTTTTTAAATCAATAATGAATGTTTGCAAGTTGTACAAAACTTGAGTGCGGTAATGCTCAGTGATTTTGAAAAAGTATGATCCTTATAATTTGAAGTATCCGATGACAACTTTCGGCAAACTTCTATTTGCAAAAAAATAGAATTAATGTGGAAATATGGTATATAGTATATCATAAGGTTTCGTTGACTAAGCGTTTTGAAAACTTGGAATTAGTGATCAAAATAATCCGGAAACTTACTTTTGTAATTACGCATACAGGTCAACGATCTTCGGGAACATATGAGTCTTAAAAGAAAAGAAAAAAAAAACTAGAGCAGGTAGAACAGTTTACGTATCTCGGAAGTGTTTTGGAACAACACGGTCAAAGTAGTAGGGACGTAAGGAGAAGAATTGCGCTAGGCAAAGAGGCTTTCACAAGGAGGAGGGAGTTGATGACGGGGACTTTGAGTAAGGATGTTAAGAAAAGACTCGTAAAAACTTTGATATGGAGCGTAGCTATGTACGGCGCGGAAACGTGGTCATTGAAGCAGGAGGATAGACGTAGACTGGAGGCTTTTGAAATGTGGGTGTGGAGAAGAATGGAGAAGGTGAAATGGACAGAGAAGAAAACAAATGAGGAAGTACTTGGTATGGTGGGCGAAGAGAGGGGTTTGTTGGGAGCAATCCTATGGAGGCAGGAAAAGTGGATGAAGGGGGTGTTGACCGACAGTGGGATGTTGAAGACTGTGATAGAGGGTAGAATGTTGGGCAAAAGAGGAAAGGGAAGGAACAGGATAGGGATGTTGGACGGGATGAAGGGAGGAAGAAAGTACTCAGAGATGAAGAGGGACCTGATATAGAGTAGAATGATGGATTTTGTGTTTTGTTAGGAGTAATAAAATATTTGTTTGGTAGTTGTGTCCATCCAAAAACCTACCTTAACCGGTAGATTACCTTAAAAAAAAAATGAGTCTTAAAATCACATCGGCATTGATGTACGTACAGTCATATAAATCGATCCATCTACCTTAAGTTAGAATCGTCGTCGTCAGCTTCTAGATCTCTGCTCGCAGTCAACACCTCTTTATTAGTACCATATACTGCTTGAAGATGGTTTGTCAGTGTATAGGTGTCACTTACAGATGGAGGAGTGCCTTTGGCGGATGAAACGCTTCGACTGAACATAAAACTCGGCCGCATGAGTACTTATAAATGTCGTCGACATTTGATTGCAGACCTTCGGTATGGCAAGCACAGTTCTCTCGTCACGTCACCAGCCCGATCTCAGTGTGTATGAAGTTTCAGCCGATACATGCCTCGGAGGCCCTATATGTAAAAAGAATATTTTTGTCAGGCTCGTAATGACGTCGGTGCGAAGCTCTGAAAGTGTGTGGCAGTACGTAGGCAAGCGCGTGGCCCGGGACGGCTCTGGCCCCGGGCATGTGCGAGTGGAGAGAGGTGAGGGGGAGGCGGGTGAGATGGTGGAATGCAATGGACCGTGACCGATGCACGGGATTGGTGGTGTGTGCCCTTTGCCCCGTAGGTGAGCGGAAAACGCTCAGGGAAGTCGGGAGGTGGCCGATTGCCCGCCACTGTTGCGATGTAAACGTAAAAGTTAGCTATTGAGAATGAAAACACTAATTCCTCATTGACGGATGAATAATTGAATCGTTGCTCTATTGTCGATCGAAGTTTTTGCTATCATTCGAAGCTCGCACTGGTAGCATTTTTTACGATTCTTCAACACCATCGCTGCATTCTGCTTAATGCATCATAGTTAAGTTTGAGTCTAGTCTAATGGCCGCGTCCGAATTTATTTTCATAGGCATTGTCTCTCGCGAATTCGGCGCTATTTGTTGCCAGGATATCGTTGAAGAACGTCAGAGTTAAGAATGTCACAAATAATGATACCGTTTTACATACTTGGTACTTGGTTAATTTTTTGGTTCAAGTAAAATTATTTCTGCAACCATTCCAGGTTTAAAAAAAATAAGTTTGCAGTCAAGCGACAACCATTCGCTCGAAGCAGAGAATTTTTGTAAATTATTAGACCAGTATGAACTCACGTAATGCAGGACTCGTGGGTCTGGAAATGATTCTGTAAATATCGGCGAATCAGGATTTCAAGAAAAGCTTCACCTTTTGCTAAACCATTGCTCGTAATGAACTAATTTCCGTCAATCCTCTCCATATTAAGTTTCTCTTTGTGTGAGTCGATTATTTATTGTAAATATGATAGGAAGCACTCGGTAGCATTTAAGGTGTAATTGTTTTATGTCGCTAAACATCGTAGAAGACCGGCAAATTCGGTGACGGCCCGTATCCCTGCAATTTGTCCAGCCGTGTTACCCACTCAGCCAAAGTCAAGGTAAAAGATCAACCTTATTTGCATTGCTATCGCTCGTTATGTCTAACCCTCATACCCACTGTATCATCGACCTCTAGAAATGGGCACAGGTAAAATCATCCTCTGCTCGAGAAGTAAGCTCGGTAAATGTCATAATTCGAAAGACAAGCATTGGAAGGACGCAGGTGCTCATTCCACCGTTATGATTCTTATTTGCGCTAAGGGTGCAGGGTTTACTCTTTAACGACAGTAGGTTTACTATTAAAGTGCTTCTTCGCATGCCTGTGTGTGGACCTGATGGAAGATGGGTCGAATGCTAATGAAGTTTTAAAATTTTAAACTTAAAGGAGATAGTCATATTAATAACCCCGCTTGTGCAAATCTTATTTCTGTCATTTAATCGGCGATTTTAATCATACTCATCTGTTTTCACTGAGAAATTTCCTTATCCTAAGTGAGATCAATAATTTCAAAATAATATTCTTCGTTTAGATTGTAAAATACTAAGGTTTCAAATCCATCAAATCGGGTTTTCAGTCAGATTACATAAATCAGTTTTAATGAAAAATTTTATTTTTATAATCCAAAGGAAATATATTATGAAATGAGTGATGTAAAATTATCACGCAAGACCAGTGAATGCAAGCCATGATGTTGTGGTACGTGTGGCCGTTAGCGGCGAAGACCGAACTTTCGGGACGTGTCAATTTGCCAGTGGAATGAATCCCCTGTTTGGGACATCGGTCGTCTACCTCCGATAAACTTGGGTGTTCCACGTTCCCTAAAAACATTCGCAGACAGGCCGCGCCCTTCCTTAAATTTGAGGAAGTGGATAATGAAATGATTCAGGACAATGCGAATCGGGGACGCGGAACGAACCTCCGGTGGGGACGGCGTTCAGATTGTCGATTCGAGGGTAGCGGCGACGAGATTGATCCGCCTCCAACCTATGTCTCCAGGGAGAGAGGGAGGGAGAGAGCCCAGGATGCTGCGGGGGAGGCGAACGCCTCGGTTTCACTCCGCCGTCCGTCGTCGAGTGCCACGTCATGTGGCTCCTCGGGAGCTCGAGGAATTGGGCTAAGGGCGACTTTCGATGTGCCCCCTCACCCTATGCGCTCATTCTCTCTATCATTCCCGTCTTCGGTGGTTATTGTGGGAAGCGCTCGTTTTCTGAGGTCATCCTTGCCATTAAGGGTACGAGGGTAATTAGGGCCAGGGAAGAACGTGGGTGGGGAAGGTGAGGACTTGGCGCAGGTTTGGCCTATTATTTATGAACTCTTTGACGTCATTCGCAATTTTAATTTCCTGTCCGACGGACGTCATATTACACAGTTTGACCCACATGCGTCATTCGAGTGGGGGCCGCGTTATGCCGTGTGCCGAGAGTAGCGTCAAAGGGTTTTTTTCTTTTCAATTGACGACATTATAGCTCTTCTCCTCGATTGCAAACGTTCCTTTGCGTTCATTTCGCTAAGATTACGAGAGCAGAGGCATGATGGAATGGCACTTCCAGTACGACCATGAAGGAAGGGTGGGAGAGGAATGTCCAGGAAATTCGATTACATCGAGCAAACTTTCGTGCAGTCACTTCTAATTTGTGGTGCACAGAATATGAAGCCATTTTTATGAAAGAAGAGATTAACTGGCAGGGTGCATCATTGTCGGACAACCAAGGGTTAGGAACGAACCTTCGGATATCCGAAATTGAAGATGACAGGAGGATGTGTGGTCGCCATTCGGTAATTAGGAAATGTGTTTTCGTTTCACACCCTTGTCGTTATATGCGGACGAACGCGAGGTATTAAGTGAGATGTTTAACAGATGTTGTAAGCAAAGAGGTGACTCATTCCGTTCAAAATTGCTCTGCACCATTGAATGAAGAATACAATGTGTCTTTCCACTGTCCTTTATTCACGTACAACTAGTTTCAACGCTCCAGCGTCATATCTATTAATAGTCGGAATTCGCACGTTGGAGTGTTTTATTGCCGAAGAAATATTATCTAGGAGTATTATTACTAGACATATTATAGAGGATATTATCTAGGAGTGAAGTCACTCCCTAGAGATCTATAAAATACTTCCATGGTCACATCTTATTCCTTTCGGGCGTCGGAGAGGTATTTTGGAGTCACAGGGATGTTTTTTCTAGTGTTTCGTTTATATTTTCCCGAATATTTGTACTTAAAACAAGTTATTTGCAGCTGATAATTTTTTAGCTGGGCCGTTCCCGTTTCTGTTCTTATTTAATTCGCTTGTCACCGGTGGATTACGAGGGCGGTTCAATAAGTACCCGTGTTTGACGACAAAGGGCGTTCCTGAGGGAAGTTTATGTTATCATCGTGTGATGCCATCTATCAAACGACGGTGAAACAAATTTCAGAATGATTTAAAGGTTAGTTTGAATTTGGCAGCCATTCGAGTAAGACGTGTTTCGTGATTTTCGCTAAGATGGAAAAAGAGCAGTATTGTTCGGTTATTCGCTTTTTGTTTTTGGATGGGAAGAAATGCGAGGAGATAAAAGAAAAGTTGGATGCTGTTTATTGGGACACTTCGCCATCTATGACCACAGTTAGATATTATTGAAAAAATTGTCGGCCCGATGGGTGCTGCGATTGCCCACAGCCGCAAGCTGATCCGGCTGTCAACTTCATGAACATCATGAACTACGTTATGAATTGCTGCCGCCCCCCACCCCCCGTATTCACCCGATCTGGCTCCCTGCGACTTTTTCTTATTCCCTAACATGAAGAAATGGCTCGCGGGAAAAAAAATTAGCTGAAACGAGGAAGTTTATCGCCGAGACAAAGGCGTATTTTGGAGAGTTCGACAAATCCTACTATATTTTTTGGAGGGGTTAAAAAATGGCCGGAACGTTCGGAGCAGTGTATCTTTCTAAATGGGGACTATGTTGAAAAATAAAAAAAATGTTTTCGAAAAAATGGTTTCTTCATTTCTAACATGGGCACTTATTGAACCGCCCTCGTATGAATACGGGTGCTCCTAAAATGAGTTCCTCTGGCTGATAATTTTGGCAAGCGATCGAGTATAGCCTTCTCATGCAGAAAGTTTTAACAACTCCGTTCCCTCCCTCTAGCAAAGAATGGAGTTCTTTATAAGGAAATCTCTCGCCATTTAACTTTCAGAGGGAAATTTATTTCAATGATTGTTATTTTTTAAACTTTGACGTAGGTAACTATAGCTATTGGTTTCATAGTAATATTATATCCGTGGACCATCTTCTTCATCATTGCATTGCGTTATCTACTTCGCATTTACGTGGTAAACTATTCAAGAGGGAGAACCAATGCTCGTACTGACAGAGAATAATTAAATTCTAAGATTCATGTGGTCTCTCTTAAGGTCTTATTCAAGTATAATAGAAAAATACGAATGAGTTGTCATTCAGCAATATATGACAAACTAATTTCCACAAATTGTTGGAATAATCTGCATAGTTGAATATTTCGAATTAAAGATGTTTACAGGGTGCGTTCCGGAAGTAATGCAGTTTTTTTTTTCAAGTAATTTATTGAACAGAGCTTGGCGCACACTTTCCTCATCGCTAAATCTTCAGTAAAAATGCGAAACACAGCAGTAGATGACAATTTCAGTTCAATGGCAACCATCTTGATACTCAATCGACGGTCAACGTCCAGCAAATGTCGAAAACGAGCCGCATTCTTGTCGGTTTTGCTGGTTGACGGCCGCCCAGTGTCATTGTTCGTCGTGGACCTCTTCCCGGCCCTTCTCAAAGGTCTTTAACCACCTCGAAGCTTGTGATTGGGACAGAACAGAGTCTCCGTAAGCCTCACGAATCATCTTGTTAATATCTTTAAGTGATTTTTTCAGTTTAGCACAAAATTTAGTTATCGCGTGACGTTGCTCGATCGTCGATTCCATTTTTTTCGTGACACGGTCGGCGCGCAGAGGTTTAGAATATAAGTGAGGTCCTGTCCCTTCCTCAGCTTGGAGAGCACCGAGACCGGTTTCGCGGCAATGCTTAGCGTTTCCTCCCACCCACCTACTCCACCAAGTGGTTCGATCCCACTCCGACCAATGGGAGCGGCGCGGGAAATTCAATTGCATTACTTTTGGAATGCACTCTTGTATGCAAAGCAAGTCAGCTACGCCTAATGCAACCTTCGGATCCCTCACCCACCGCAGCCCACTTGGTGCCTCGGACCGATGGGGAGCCCGGGGCTAAGGTCGGCCGAAAGTTCTCTCGATGAGCGGTGCAAATGACGCCGTGGTTAGGTGGTTTCTCTTGCCAAGCAGCACGTTAAAGGCGTTGGATCGATTGACTCGAACGCCCGATGCTCCGAATGCGGGAATTTGGCTCGAGCGCAGATAAATGTCGATTTAAATATTTAACCAGGTAAGGGAGAATCTCTTTGGTTCGTGACCCCAGATTTGGAGGAAACGCAAAGCGCCGCAAAATTTTGGAGCATGAAGACGTAATGCTAAAGTAAATTCATAATAAAACATTCAGAATGTGTTGGCAAAATAAGGGAGAGGGCATGTCTTTTTGATAGATTCAAGTATTCGTCTTCCACACTTGAACCATTCACGACCGCAGCGCTGGAGGAGGAAAACTTGAAGAACTTATGTCCCGTTTTACAAGTGTCAAAGCCAGTGAACGGGACATGATTCTCTCTTCATTATCTTCATCCCCGCAGCGTCCATGGCTAATGACCGAACACCCCTCCCCCCAAACACCCCTCATTGCACGCCGTATTTTACGATGGCGCCTGGCAGAGTAGTGTGGATTAAACTAGATTATCTTAATAATGTGTCTGGTTTGAGGGGAAAAGGTAATGTTTACCCTTTCCACTGACCGAGACTTTCAACCGTATTTGGGCAGTTAAGATTTGCCATCGGTAAGCTGGGATATTGTTTCATGGGATTGGGATCGTGAGGGAATTGTTGGGAATACGTATCCGAAGTGCAAGTCGAACGGTTTTGCGTTTTAACTCGCCGGGAAGCGTGAGCGAGCAAGGTGGGCGTGTGACGCGTGGGCGCGAGGGCACTTGCCCACGAAGACGTCTCAATTAACAGCAGCGGCGTGGCGGCGGGGACACGCGCAGCCACGCCGGCAATCAACCACTGGGCTTCTGCAGCCCAGCCGTGGTTGCGGACCCCACGAATCGCCTCGTTAACACCATGGAAGTTAGTTCTGGCTCGTCTTCCATGGAATCCATCCATCGGGGGTGAACCACCCCCGATGGATGGATGGATGGATTTCGGGACATTTCACACTTCTGGTTCTCGTGTCCCGCTGGTGAGGACGGACTCTCGAGCGTCGTCCGCTCTTATAGAGTTTGGGTCGTGACCGCACGGGTCAATGTGCCATCTGTTCGTGTATCAATGGAGAGCGATGAAAAATTACGCGACACCCATTCATGCTTAATTCGTAAACAGATATGATGTGATCATACATTTACAAGGGGATCGGGCTGGTGAGGTGGCTAACGTACAGGCTTCTCACCTCGAGGGCCCGGGTTTAAATCCCGGTGGCGGCGGATATTTTTCAGTGGTATTCCGATCCCGACTATGGAGGGCAGTTTATGTGAGTACGACGTCCGTCGGATGGGATGTTAAACTGCGGAACCAATGGCGCCTCTGGACAAGAGTTAATGTCGACGCCGGGTTTCTCTCCATCCTTCCTTTCCCATCCATCCCCAGTGACGCAAATAACCTTGGCTGTCGGTGGCCTCACCTAAAACTACTACTACTACATTTTTAAGCACTAAGTTATTGATTTTTGCAACTTTCCCCGACACCTAGTTTGGACTAGTCCTTGGGGACCAATGTTTGAAACTATGCGATGTGATGTTTTTTTTCTCAAAAATTAAATTATACATGTATCATTTCAAAAAGGCGGGTAGGTGTTGCTATGTTAGCACTATAACAACTCTTATGTACACACTGACGCATATGATGTCAGTTTTTCGGGAGAATGGCTTCTATTTCTGCACCGATAATCCATAATCCTTCTGGTAGTAGTCCTCTATTACCATATGAGCGAATGTACAGGTATGTGATATCTTGTATTCGATGTCAATTTCTATGAAAAGTAACTCTGAAAGACTTTTATTATCGTCATTTGACAGAGACGACTTAAGACTACCATTTCAGAGAATGTAATGAAAATGAATAATACTTGACATATTGATGCAACCACCTGAAATGCAATGCGGATGGCCGTGGGGGGCGGGCGGTCAGGGCGGAAGAAGGTTACGCGTCTTGCGTCTCTCTCCAGCTTCGCTAGTCTAGCCGACGAACGATTTCATGAGAGGAACGTAAATCAGTCCACCTCCTGGTGTAGTTGTTATTTTTTAAACACTTTGGCGCCGTTGAAATTAAACATTTACTCGCGTTCGAGGTATCCTTCAGTTAACTTGTAAATGTAAAAGCGAATACTCGAATAGAGTGTATTCTTATAGCCAAAATGTTCAACCAATCATGTCGCCGATCAGCGCTTCATTCACACGAATGCGTGTTTCCTATTGATTTAAAGACCCATTGATTGGAACAATGGAGTGATGAACATACCTTGTCGTGCTCCTCGATAGAAAGGGCAAATGAGAGAAAAGTCTCGTCGAAAAACATTCGATCGAGTCATTGCTTTTAAAAAATATATTGGTATAGTTTTTAATCCCCTCCAAGCCCCCGGTAGGGTATGTGGGAGGGGGTGAATACATTCCAGACTAATTTTGATCCTAATACTTTTTACCCCACCGTGGTCGGACAATGTTATTCTGATCTATTATCGTTCGTGGAAAAAGGACATATTAAATCTCTCCGTTCTACACTTAATCTCTCTAGTTTTACTTACATGATCTCTCCTACCGTAGTACGATGGGGGTAATGATACATTTAAAACATCACTGCTACAAAGACGTTCATCCAATTTATGCAAGAGATTAAGTCTGAAATGTAACCTTCGCTCCATTGAGTGATTCCCTGCCTAGCTGCTCTAATATTTTGGATTTGTGGACGCTACTAAGTTTATCATAACAACATTTTACGAATATAGCTCCTATACACTGCAAGCGATCTAATTCGGCAATCAATCCAACTTTGTGAAGATCCCATATACTAGCAGAATATTCTCAATGAGGTCTAACCAGCGTAACATGGCATTGTACTTTAAAAAATTTCATCACTTGTCCCCAATACTCTTCTTGTAAATCCTGTTTTTTTGTTATCTTGTCCACATGTTCCCCGTATGTGTTTCATTCAGGAGAGGTCGTCATTGATCAGTTGATCAACTCGAACGAATAATTTGTGGGTGAAGTCCAACAGGAGGTTGATGCGTCGTCTCTCAGTGACTTAGGCAAACGTCTCGTGTTCATGTGTTCAAGTGTAAACCGAGGGGATCATTGATGGGCGCCTTAATTAAAAGGGGGCGAAGGGACCCCCCCCTCCCTCCCTTTATATCCATCCTCCGTGCTCGTTCTGTTCCCTCGGCCCGCGGATACCACCACCACCGGTCACTCCCGCCTCTCCCGCGTGGGCGTCCTCACGGTGACGCCCGCCCCCTCCCGTCACTCCCCTCGCCTTCGCCACTCCTCCTCCCGCCTCCGCGATCGTGCGGCCCGCAGTGTGCGAGGAGAGCAAGCATCCATCCCCGCACCGCGTGGGCACATCCCTGCCGGCAGGCCGTTTTTTCTATTGGCTCTTCGTTAACTCCGGCGCCCTCGACCGGGTGCAGAGAGGAAGGAAAAAAAAAGGATCTTAACTAGCAACACTCTCGATAGATTTTAAGAAAGCCCGCTTCCGGGCTCGATTCCTGGGGCGGATACCTACCCCCTTTCCCCCCCGTGGGTCACAGCTCACGGGCAAACATCAAGGCTCGGAATGTCTTGGCCGAAAGGAGAGGAGCGTATGGGTGACCCCTCATGGATTCATCCGGAACAGTCTCATGGGATCGAAGAATTTTTCGCGTGTTCTATGTTGTGTGATATTTATTTTTGTGAATTATTTACTTACTCTAATGGGAGAGACATACAAGTAGTTTCAAATCGACATTTTTCTCGTGGAAAATTAATTGGAAATTCTCGTTTGTGCGATAATTTATTGCATTTGGTGGTGGAAGCATGCGCCCCCAATATCATCTCAAATAATTCTCATGCCTGATACGATGTCATCCCGAAGTTTAAGCTCCATTGAATATTGAATATTTGAATTAAACCATACCAAACACAGTAATCAACCCGAAGGTCGGTTTAGTAGGTGATGGTAGAGATCACCCAGTACTACTAAGCCCTATACGGCGTGTGAAAATTCACACATCAGGGTAGGGGGGCCAGTTCCTTTCCCTGTGCCGGTTATGGTTTCCCAGGAAGACCTGGTACCCGAAAAATCACTTCAGCTTGGGGGGAGCTGCAGGTGCCCAGAGTGCCTTGCCCGGGAATCGAACCCCGGACCCTCCGGTCAGCAGTCCAACGCTCTACCCACTGGACTACCGAGACCTATATGTGTATTATTATAGAGATATTTATGCAACACACTTTCCTGTGTATATATTTCTCGTGTAATTTCGTGTATTTTACTCTGGTGTTCGCGTATTGTGTTTGTTATTGAGTGGAAAATTATGGACTGGAAGTACAGAACTTTTCATTGTGTCGTGAAAATAATCGTAGGAAATTGAAAAAATACAAAATATGCCTTTACTCCATAATGTCAAGGGACATTGCATCATTAAGGTTTTGAAACATAAAATATGAAATGATTAAAATTTTGGCCTTGTTAATTGACTTAATTGGTATTTAGATTAAGCATTATTACCCTTTCAATAAGCTTAATGAAGGATAATGTTTTCCTGACGGATGGTGAAGTATGTTATTTTTTGGACATCGTGGTAGTCCAGTGGGTAGAGCGCTGGGCTACTGAGGGCCCGGGTTCGATTCTAAGGTGAAGCTGAACGTACACCTCTGTGAATCATCAGTTTCACTAAAGCTGTGTGACTTTTCCGGTGGAAGATCTTTCTGGAAAACAACGGGCGGCACAGGGAAGGAAACTAACCAAACGTGGATGTGGGGGACGCAACGCAAGCGCCGCTGGGCTTAGTATTTCGATGAGCTCCACCCTCGCCTCTTAAACCGCCCTTCTGGTTGGTTACTCTGGTTGGGTGTTGTGTTGGTGATAATGCGTCGTGGAAATATACCTGCAGGACGTATGACGAAGGCGGCCTCATTTCCTAGCATTTATTAGCAATCATTTAAACATTTTTCCAGAATGAGCTGTTGAAAATACGTACTCAATTCGGTAAATACTACAAGAGTTATTTTTGCATTTTAATTCCGTCGAAAATGCCTAGACCCGGGCCTCAAATTCATGAGCTTATCGGCTTCTCGTGACGCTTTCCAATGCTCCCCAGCAAGTAATATGTGCAAGTCAGTAGTTGGGAGGCAATGATCTGAACGCACGGGCAACGCGCAGAATGTTATCATCCTCTTTGATTTAGCGCAGTTTCAGCGAGAAATGGTCGAATCCGCCGAGGCAAATCCGTTCCTTGTTGCCATCTATTTGACGTAGTAAATCCTTGGCTGAATGCACTCGTTAAGATGTTAGGGTAATGATGGAATTGACCACTTTCAATGCGGCTGGCTCGCTCGGGCATAAACGGAAGATTTTTTCGAGGTCCTTCTCAGGCACGCCCAACAGCTCTTTTTGAGGCCGCCTCGGTTTAGAACTCCCGTGGGAGTTGCATGGGAGAGAGGGAGGGAGGGAAGGCGCATGCAAATTAGAGAGAGAGGGAGAGCATGCGGGAATGGCCGCGCAACGAGCGTGGGACTGTCCGCTTTCCAAACGGTGTTTCCGTGGTCGCCGCCGTGCGTGCCTTTGCTGTCGGGATCGGGTCGACGCCGTTAACTCCATCGATCGAGGGCCCGAAGTTTTTTTTTCCTCCCAGTTATCGAAGTTGAGGGAATGAATAATAATCGTTCGTAAATACAATCCAATCTTCCTGAATAGAAATTTGGTGTAGCACTTTTAGAAACGGAAAGGAAGTTCTTCAGAGGGTCTTCAGGATTTATGGATAAGATGCAGGACGACGGATATAAAAAAGTCTTGATAAGGTCCGGTCTGTTTTGAAATCATCTGATGGTTTTCTCTTAGCGAGAAGGAAACCAATTCGCAGTACAAAGAAAGCATGCTGGATGGAGACGATTCAATCGTGATATTTAAGATGAATATGCTCTAAAGAGGTTATAAAATGTGTTCGACGAGCGTTCCTCACGACGGTAAACATTAAATTGCCATCTCGTCTTGAAATGTAAGAAACTCTCGAATTACCGATGGATTGATGCGACGTGCTTTGTAATCGTTGATCCAATTCCCTGAGGAATATTGTCTGTACACCGCTCGCTAACCATTGTGGCGGTAGAGCAGTTTTAACGAGTGGAAAACAATTTTCTCATTAATTTTGACGGCGTTGCATTTTGCGACTCTCTAATAGAAAAAATGCTCCATTAAACGAGGTAATAAATTGAGCATTACAATTCCTAGGGGCTCCAATTAATGGCGTTATGCCCTTGTTGCAAAATTTCAAAGCGCGAGGACATAACGTGTGAGTCACGAAGCACCTCTGGTCCCAATGGGCGTTCACGCGAGGACTCGTATTAATCTTGAATGAATGAGCGACTGTGTGCGGACTGAATGAAGCGAAGGCCGTCGTGTGCGTCATGGCCTACGCCTTCGTGGCCTTGCCGTGAATTTGTTGATTTCTTCCTAGCGTTTCCGCTTCTTTTGTCTCATATGTGTACAATAGAACGTTCACAACACGTTATTTTTAGCCAAACGTTTTAAATTGTGATTAATTGAAAAATAGTTTTATGCCATAAAAAATTGTCATTATTTATTGATTCGTTGAGATTCTATGCAAAAAATGATTTTGTTCTCCACCAAAATCCATAAGACCGTTATGTAAACCTATGACAATTTTCGCATGAATTTTGTCAAACATTCCAACCTGGAATTCGTAGAGTATGCAAAACTTATGTCAATTTCATGCGAACTTAAAACATTAAAAATGCTTGAGACTGCAGTTGCGAAAAAATTTTCTATGATGTTCATGATCAACAATTTTGTTTCTTCAAAAAATTATCTCTTTCACGAATGCGTTTGTATAATTTTCTTTTATGGCGTCATTTCGTGATTAGTATGTAATTCTTAGTTTTTTTATATGTTTTATATCTGATATTATTTATGTACATGGCTGTATTCGGCATCTTTTAGCTATGCGGCATTATTAAAAGGATGTTAATTCATCTTAATGCACTAACTCAATTGAGTGAAAAAATCATATGATGTTGAGGTGGGAAAGGAACTCGCGCCATCAGCACAATGGCCGTTCCTGGAGTGACAAGCGCAGACCAACTTAAGGCAATGGGAAATCATTGAAACAAATGTTTACACTTGATCGGTGATAACTGCTGCTGGTGGAAAGGAATGGGATTCAAGGTCTAGGGACTAACTGCGAAAAATAACCTTGATTATCTCAGAATACACGCTGCGATCTGTTTTCCATTAGACTAAGAAGAGTTTTTAAATTTAAAAATCATCTTAATTACACAATTTTGCGGTTTTTTTACACAGACCTTTACGTTTCACTTTGTGTCTTAATTTGTGTTCGGCGTGGTATATTTTTCTGGAGGGCACCTGGTTCAAATCCTGGATAACCCTTTCGGACAACTCGTGTTATAAAATGCAAGCGGTGTGATTCTCGGATGAATGCAATATCCTTGAAAACTGAATGGACGCAGAGAGAAAGGAACTGACCCACATTCCCTCATGGTGTTAATTTTAACGCACCCTATAGCTTAGTTCGAGGCGATCTTTATCCTCTCCTATCAAAACGAACTTTAGATTCTCTTTCTGTAATGTTTGTTTTTTATTAGTATTTTTAGGGGAGGGGAGTTCTGACGGTATGCTTACGCCAAGCGATGGTGACTGTAAATAATATTAAAATGAAGCTAATGAAATTGAACTTGATATTTCATTCTAGATTTAAAGCTTTAACTTAAATGATCGCGAAAACCGCATGTAAATGATATTTCGTTGAATGTAAAGTCGATATACCTGGCGTCCGTGAAAAAATCAGCACAACGATTTACGAGGATTGTTCTGAAAAGAGTGATTATATGGTTTTTATTCTCGTAATTTACAGGGAAAACACCAAATTTAATATTATATTGTTAGCTTATTTTATAGCGTATTTGTGGTACAAGTTGTGTGGATTTAATGCCAGCATTGCTTCACTGTAATCCGTTGCATATTTAAACATGTCCAGTTCTGCTACGGCAGCGATGGATGAAACACGCCATGAGCAACGCGCTGCATATAATAATGCCGCAGGAGGCCTATGGACATTCTGTCATTCCCTAGAGGACCGCTATAAGGTGATTTGAAATGCTTTGGAAGGGAGGGAAGGGGGCATTCAATTTCAAGGTAGGTTGGCCAGCAATTTTTGAATTCATAAAATAAATGAAGACTACTACAATTGTCCAATAAATAAAAATTTACTCACGACCAGTTTCGATTCACCACATCATTTTCATTTTTCTCGATTTCACTTGAAAATTATGTAGTGTATCGAAACTGGTCGCGAGTAAATTTTTATTTATTGGAAAATCATAGTTGTGTTCATTTCTATTATTATGGAACAGTTCCACCACATCATACTTGAATCTGAAATTTATATTAATTCTTGAATTATTAAAAACTAGTATTAGGAAACACTTATAAAAATCCTGGCAATAACCTGGAAGTTCGGAGAATATTTTTGCTCTTTTGTAGAGAAGGCAAGCGACGGCCGAGGCCATTTGCTCTCTGCGAAAAAAGTACTGAGCAGTGGTCATTATTTACTACTTTACACGAAGATATCACTATAGATAATACTCTGTAACAGGGATGGTTTTTTTCACAAAACTTAAGTGCGTGTCATGGCACAGTTACAATCCTTCTAGATGCTTAAAATAATCAAGGACCTTAATGAAGGAATACAAAAAGCCAAGAGAGGTAATTTCTCTACCGTTAATGAGCTGTTTATTTCGGTCGGCCATCAAGCTTTTAAAATTATTTTATTAATTAATTTTCTGCCCATGAATATCTAAGGTACAGGTGCTGGAGTGTTTGCGCGAATGAATTTTAACGGTGTCTGTTGGATTTCACCTACAAAATAGTTATAAAAATAGGTAGCTCAAAGCGATGGATCACTGGTAAAAGTATTGTGACTTTTACTCATGGTGATTAAAACCCTTGGTATTTTCCACACTTCTTACTAAAATGCATTACCGATTTCCACATTTTCCCATCATCTTTAAAAGTACGAAGTTAGCATTCAGTACCGTTTCACATACCCCTGGGACGGGAGGAGGCGACATGCTGGGAATGAGAGAGGGCAGGGGAGAGGGGAGGTTACGGTGCGTGGTTATTGCATTGTGCAAAGCGACCCTCAACTCGCTCGATTCCTATGGGGAGGGGGGAGTGAGGCAGGGGGTGAATGTGAAAGTCGTAATGGTTTTGACGTAACGATGTCATTTGCCCGTTTGCTTAAAAAAATACTCGCACTCGGTTAAAATTCTCACTCTTCTAAAAAATATCCAATTTTCCACTTTTATCCCAACTGTTTTAAACTTTTTGGGAGTAACGAACTTGTGGCGAAACGATTTGCATGCATTGAAAATTGAACTGGGTGCCATCTATAGGTTGGTGACAGAAACCTAGTACGTATGTACATGAGGCGTGCTTATGCGCAGTGGATTTCGAGACGTTCCCCGAAACGACCTTTGACTGCCCAAACGGGCAAGTATAAACCGTCCCGGTGAGCGGAACCTCACCTTTACCCGTCATTGTACATAAGAAACGCATGTCATTGAAAAGAAATAAACATGGCTGAAGTGGAAGCGTAGGAAAGCCGCTCAAACTCGAACGACAGGGCTTTCGCGTGCAGATTCGTTCGCAGCTGACGTTCCGGGGAGATGAGGAGTTTATGTCGAAGCTGCAGATGAAATTCGACTACGTTATCCGGAGAGTGAACACACAAAACAAAATCCCTGGAAATTTCCACCATCACCGCCGTTAAAAAGCCTATGTCGTGACTTCTGCTGGAAGAGTTACGCTCGTACGATATCATTTTTTGATATTCAGAGAACAACGGCGCATTAGCATGTCGTACCCGTACGCATAATCTTATATGGAGTACGGAAAATTTTCCCAGGCCGTATGATTCGCGAAAGGTCACATTTCACAGCAAAAGGCTTGATGCTGCACCGGGACAGTGCACGGACAGACATCGAAAGTGTTGTTTGCTGAATATTTTGCGAAAATCTACGCGAAGAGCATTCCTCATCATCCCCACAGTTCACATCTACAGCCATGAGACTTTAACCTTTCCTCTAATGTGAAGAAACCAAATCTTGGAAAGTTTTTCTTCCATCATCAGTTCGTAGGCTGCCTGACCTCGCATGCACTATCAACTTACCACGGCTGCTGCCGACGGAGGCCTGGATTCACATCAATGAAACATGTACCACGCATTAATTACATATTAAGATAGTAATAGCAAAATTATTATTTGTGCACAATTTATGCGATTAAAAATGTATGGTCACACTTCATTAAGCCTTTGGGTTTACCATAGAAATAATAAATAAATTAATTTCACCACTCGGCTTCAATGTGTCATTTATAGTTTTGCTATTTTAATTGTTTATGTAGTTGAATAAATTGAAGTAATTTGAATCTTAGTTTTTGAAGAAAAATTATTTTATGGCAATCAGGTACGCGTAATATTATGTAAGGATGACTTCAATTTCCAATAAAATAAAGTAAAATATCGTATACTGTTCAAGTTGAGAACTCATTTTATTGATTGTTCATTGTTCTGTTTGGCCAGTGACAAGTGACCGTCGTTTTAACGCTGCTGCGATCCTTTTTCCTATGGCGTGTGAGGCTCGGGTGGGTCCAAGAGTCCAAGACTTTTGCGTTGAAAGTAAAGGTTAATCAATCGTCAGTGGCTTTTACTCGCAATTAAGAAGTATTTATGCATAGGCTCACTGGCGGGGTTGTGAAATACATTTTTGCCATCATTCCCTTCGTCATAGCAAGCTTCTCGGGGTTACCGGTTGTTACGCTTCAGCCGATCTCCCTTCTATGCTGCCATAATTCTACGGAGAGGACGCGATAATCCGTGCATCCTTGTTGTTATGCGAAACGGATGTCCTATTTTTTCTTCCACGATGGTTAATGCCGATCATTTGAGCCATAAAACGAATTTAATCGAACCAATGAAGATAGTTCGAGAATGATGGCGATAGGTTGCCTGGCACAGTGCCGCCGGTATCCCCTCGACGGACGTGGAAAACGGCCCTGGAATTCTTTTATCTTTTCTATTCGTATGAAGCTATCCCTCGTTAAAGTCGATTACTAGCGCATCAAGCGAGGGCTCTCCAATCGAAACCTATGTGCGCGTCGACCGGCATTTCTTTATTTTTCAGGTTGAAATTGCACGATTTGCTTAATATGTGCGAAATGTCGAAGTCTGGCATAATTATGGCCTCTCTGGAGTCATAAGCTATTAGGAAGGAGAGCGGATATTCTAATCCGGCAATGCATCATCCATGGTTAATCGAAGTATGAAGTACTCAACCAAAATATGTACTTCGCGTTGCCATTGAGGAGATGGCTGAACTCGCGCTCTTTCAAATTTTGTCAATAGTATTCCATGTTAAACGAACATTTCAAGTCGCTCCTAATGCGTAAATGAACCTTCGGTATTTCAATTACGATACAAGGGAAGAAGGCGGTGCCAACAAGGAATTCGTTGGCATCGGCGACTTCACCTAACTCATAATGTCTCTCTCCGTCATGTCTAATTGTGACTCGACTCTCTTCTCTGAAAGGAATTACTTTAGGGTATTCCGTTCACGGAGACACGCGGTGGGATATCGACATTTCTGTAAGAAACCGCGCGCGACAGATATCTCCTCCGCCTTTCCCGGCCTGATTTCCTTTCCCGGGAACACATCTCAGTCCGCTCTGTGAACTCGTTTTTGGCGTTGTCGAGGCCGGCGGCCCCCTTCTCTGAGTGCTTCCCGAGTGTAAAATGCGCGTCCAAGCGCTTCCAAGTTCCTCTTCTCAATTCATACATTTAATAGCTCCGTTTTATTGGGTCGTTAATGGCATCCATTTGCTCGTTCTGACTTCTGTCGAATGCAAGGCTCGTGTGAAGTCAAAGGATATTAATGAACTAATAATTTCGTGTGATTAATTGCGCGGGAATCGGATCTGCGGAACGAAGATAACCTATCGAAAAAAAATAATAAGATGTGTCTCACTGATGTTAAGTATTTCAGTTGTGGATTCCTTAAATTTTATTTTTTTCCAAATTTGCGCGCAAGATGAAAATCCTCTCGGATTATATTATATGATCATAGGAATTGGCTGGTAAAAGTGTCTATTTGGTGGATTGATTTTTTACGACTATCGTTAGTGAGTTGTCACTGTGAATCACATTTGCTGGATTGGATGGAATGCCACTGATTTTGACTTTTATTGTTTCGACTATATCATTCTGATCGGATCGGTACCGATCTGGATAATAGTATGCTTTGAGTATTAAGTAAACTATTATTATTTTCTTTAGTTTATGTCAATTTAGTTATTACTATTTCGTGATATTCTCAATGGCTATTCGATCTCTTTTTTTGTACCGCTTCCCGCTCCATTAGCATTACGATGGTAACTAGTGCGAAGGAACAATTCGTCTTCCAAGTTGACGTGCGGATTTGGTGTTTGTTTGGCTGAAACTCGATGAATTACGAACCAGCTGTAAGTGTGCATTTGAGGATATATGTAGAAGTAATCAAGCTCTCCGCAATATTTTATGAAAGTTGTAAATATTGTGAAAGTACGATGGTACCACCCAAATCGACTTCAAGTTACGTGCTTAATTGCATCAAAACTTTTTTGTGTGTTCTCGGCACTGAACAGACGACCATTTTGCTGATAAATGCTCCCGTTCGAATGGTCTCCCGTAATTCGGCGGCACGAGGCGACGAACCAATCGATGACAGAGAAAAAAAACATTGAAAATCTCTTTGCGCGCCTCAGGATTAACTCACATCAGTGGCCAACGCACAGCGCGAAAATCATCAGCAGCGCGGATGTATCCTTGGGCGCAATTGCCCGAGATTTACATGAATATCATCAAAGGGAATAAGTTTTAAATGGTTTCCCGTTCGGGAGCAACCTTGAGACCATCTGCCGGCGCCGCCTTCGTCTCCTGTGTGATGCACATGCGCTCGCGTCGTTAAGGTAAAAAAATTCAGTCATAAAGTTGGCATGTGAAAAACCGAATAGCCTCGCATCCCAACTAAATTTCCAGCGCGGGTTGATTCTGGAAAAAATGCGATATGGCGTGAAGAGAGTTGTGAGGGACGGAGGACTAGGGGAACGATATGGACGTTCGTGCGATGGTGAGAGGATGGGGGGGCGAAATTAGGGGCGGGAGAGCGGGCGAGAGGGGGACGAGGCGTGCGGAGAAAGGAGGGGGAAGTTGGCACCCATCTCGTCTCAAGTTGGGTCGCGTGCCCTTGGCCACAAGTTGGAAAAAACCAAAAGGTCGGTCGCGTCAGGCTACTATATATATAAAAAAGGCAATTTGATTCCCAGACGTGGAAATCTTTCGGACATTGCCTCCTCGCCTGTCTGCCTTGCTCCAGGTGGCTTGGGAGTCGCCCGTCGGCATGACGGCGTCGCCTTAGTGACGCGAAGACGCCAAGAAATTTATTTGTATATTTGCATCCTGGCGCCAGTTAGCTAATTCTCTCTCCTCTCGAGGAGTAGGGTTTACCGTATTTTCAACAAACTGAAAATATTTACCCGAAGCCAGTTTACAACTTTTCACCTCCCGCGTGGTTTATATTTCGTCGCATTTTATTTGTTTACTGCTTTAAATTTTCTTTTAAACTCCTCCCCTTCGCCTTGCCAAATGTTGCACTTGAAGTGGACTAGGACGGTCTTACTATATCACTCTTGAATGCAAAAGACACGAAAAAATATACGTATATACTAACTTACTTCATGTTTGGAAGTAAAATAGTAATGGGTATTAATAATATAGTCTTTATTGAGGATTGATACTAAAGTCGTTTTTTCTGCCATCCTATTTATCCTAAATGTTACGTCTTAAGTTGAGTTAGAATAGAAATTTAAAAAAAAGGTCGGTAAATGACAATAAAAACTAAGTATGAAATAATTATTCCTGGGGCCATTTCGTTACGTTCCAAGTCCGTTAATTGAATTGGCTGTTTGAGAAATAATGTGCTGTATCCCCAATAAATTATATTGTTTGAACACTTTGATTTGTCGAACATCTTTATTTTTTGATTGGAATAGAACCAAAAGTAAGTAAATAAGTGATAATTTTTCATTTCGAATCATAGTGGGGATGTGCGCAGCTATAAGATGTTTTTTTTTGCCTTCTTCGTATTATTAATATTGACTTCGTCGATGTGGTAAGATCAGAAATATTTATGTTCAGTCTAAAGTGAATGAATCGCTGATACTTCAGCGCGGTCTTATTCAATAAATTAGTTTTTAATTGATAATTATTGAACAATGAAGAAGGTTCAGAATGTTAAGTGAAATGTTCGCCGTCAGGTTTTTCAGACGTATTCAGTCATAATTTCCTCACCACACACTAAAATTGCTCTTGGAATACATTTAAACATACCTGGCCTATGTGGATCCATATATTTTTTGTGCCCCTCCAATGGTTTTCATTTCGAAAATCTCGCTGCAATTTCCTGGATACTGGAAATGTTAGACATCGGTTAAGGTAGTTGAAACCTTCAGGCAATAGTTAAAAAAACAATTCGACAACATTTCTTTTAACTTTTGATTCGTTGGTTTTCACCCTTTGATTTTTCATTTGGTAATGAAAATCTTGAGAAGCCATTTATGTGCGTAGGTACTTAAGTCCAAATTTACTTATTGCGTGCGATCCTGACATGGTAGAGTAATCCATTTTGGGGGGCCGACGTAATCTCCAAATTTTGTGCTGTGGGTCCTCGACTCCGATGTTCGATTTTTCTGTGGGTTTCCTAAGCGGACGTCTGGCTCTCAATCGCGTGTCATACATCTGTTTCTTCCTTGCGAAATTTATGGGTGCAATGTCCGTGCATTTCCGGGAACAGAGCCTTGTTCGAAATCGAGGTTGCATTCTCGGAAAACTCCACCCGAGACGACTCACTTAAACCTGAACCATTCCGTAAAAGAGTGATTTATAGATAATGTGTTCCTTTATATCGATTTCCGGATACGCTCCAAGTTTTATTTTGCAAAGTGTGGAAAGTATATTCCCGTGCCTATTTTATCAAGGTGAAATAGTGTGCGTTCGGTTCAATGAATAAACTTTACCGTTTGGAGTACATAAGTCGAGAGGTCTCGATGACTCAGCATCTCCTGGCTGCTCTTCCGTTGAAGTTACTTATTACTTACGTTTCATGAACGACCAGTATTGGAGTTTGCGCACAGTAAGTAATCTATGCTTGAGGGTACGGCATTCTGGCCGCAGATTTTCTCGATCGTGGAAGGCCATTTTCCTTCTATGGCGCCTTTTGTCACTCTTGAGACCGACGCAAGGACTGGGCACTGATAGCAGAGCGATGGCAGGGATTCATTGTGGAGGACAATCATCTCTGCCGAAAGACAATCGATTTGGTTACCTTTTGATGCTACGCTGAAAGGATTTCGAACGAATCTTAATATTTTCCCTGGCAATACCCTCTCCTTGGCGAACAACGTGGTGAAAACCATTGGTGTCAGTCAGATCACAAGCGTGGTGAATAGGATCACTTTAAACGGTAAATAATGTAAAGTGACGGGTTAAACGTGTGACCATAAACACAGTAATCAACCCGAAGGTCGGTTTAGTAGGTGATGGCAGAGTTCACCCAGTACTGAGCCCTATACGGCGTGTGAAATTCACACATCAGGGTAGGGGGGCCAGTTCCTTTCCCTGTGCCGGTTATGGTTTCCCAGGAAGATCTGGTCAATCACGAAAAATCACACAGCTTGTGTGGAGCTGCCGGTGCCAAGAGAGCCTTGCCTGGGAATCAAACCCAGGCCTTCCGGTCAGTAGTCCAACGCTCTGCCCTCTGGACTACCGCGACCCACAAACGTATGACATCATATCCAAAATTTTTGACGCAGTCTGATTGAAGCATGTAACCAAAATCAAGCATTGGATTTATTGACAATGTTCATTGTGCATAACTAACAACGGGAAACTATTATCGAATTCATTCTACGTCGAAGACCTTTTTGCAATCAAAAACATCGTTGAAATTCTACGTAAAACCTAAGAATGTGTGGTGTTCAAGGAATCCTGGAATATTAAAACTAGTTAGATGTATTTTGAAGGGATACATTTTTTTAATCGTTGAATTTGGAAGTAGAAATCCATTTTTATTTTTTTATTAAAAACATTTTTGAGCCCAAATGGAATGACCGTTGAGATCTAGTAGGGTATGTTGTTGGGAATTCATGAGTCTCGGTCTCAGATTGATCCACCTGTTTTGTCCCTTGCATCACTCGCAGCGTCCCCCATCTGAATATTCCGATCTAATGCATCCGGGGAATGGGCGGAAATACGCTGCACGGTGTCCCGCAGTGTTACTGAAAATGGCACCTGAAGGTGTACTATTGATGTACGTGTAAATTTCTCTTGGGCATCATGGAATTAGTAATGTGCAGTTCCCCTTGCCTCTCTTCCCCGGCGAGTATTCTAATTAGCGTAATTGGCAGTCCAAAGGTGAACCCTATGCAACTTCTGATTGCGTTTACATGTTTGATGCACGGGCTCAGTCTTTAATTTTTACACGTGCGCGTCTGCATCATTGGACAATAGAAGCCAAGTGACCTCCCAAGAGTCGCCCTCTCCCGCACGTTCCGCCTCCCGTCAACCCTTCCACCCCTCTCTCTCTTTCACTCTCGAAGGATCGTATCGCGAATGGGACGACAAGAGAGACATCGGCCACAGCACCCGGTGCCCTCGTCCTCCTCCGCCCGTACTCCATCCCATGCGCTCTCTTGGTTTGCGATTCATTATCGGGCTGAGGTATATGACATCCTTGACGAAATGTGAGGTATTTTTTGTCACTTTCTTCGGAAGCAATTAAATGTGGGTCTAAAATGTTGGAGCATTATCCCAGATTCAGTTAGGAACGCATTAAGTGGTTCCACTGTTTTGTCTCCGTTTCCCGTTTGGCTTGAAATGCACTCATGGTAGCCATGGGGCGAAGTCGCAATATGCATAACATAAACCATTAACACAGATCTCAACCCGAAGGTCAGTTTGATAGGTGATAGCAGAGTTCACCCCGTACTAAGCCCAATACGGCGTGTGAAATTCACACATCAGGGTAGGGTGGCCAGTTCCTCTCCCTGTGCCGGTTATGGTTTCCCAGGAAGATCTGGTATCCGGAAAATCACACAGCTTGTGTAGAGCTGCAGGTGCCCAGAGTGCCTTGCCCGGGAAATGAACCCGTGACCCACGATATGCATACATGCGAGGCAAAGTGTCAGATGGAGGGAGAAAAGTCGAGAGAGAGGAAGGGAAAGGGTGGTCGGTCAGACTTGGACAAATTGGCTTGTCTCAGCACGGCCCCACCGTGGTGCTCGCGCGGCGAATACGTTATGCGACAACGGGTTACACAGTGTGACGATCTGAGCATCGGAATTATTATTTTCATTAACGTCGGATTTCATCCTTATCCGCCCAGTTCATCACAAGAGGCCGCCCAGGTCTTTTTGAGGCTTTGTGCCTTTTTATTCATTGCATTCCTTGGCGGTGGGTGGGGTCAGGAGGAACCCCCACCTGAGCGTTATTATTCCATTATGTAAGTCAGTGCATATGAAGAAAGAATTGATCCGCAAAGAACGAATTGTGCAAATGCTCATATAAAATCTGCCTCTTCAAAACTACAAGCTTGTATTTAAGCGTTTATAAATGTCTCAAATGAGTCTTGCAATGTTTGTTTCGTTTCACTGTACCATGCATTATGATACCACTATAATAAAAAAGTTTTTGTTCATGGCAGTTTGCTTTCTTCGATGCCGACACGTTGAAGTGATTATCAGATAATCAAATGATAGTAATGATGATTTGCTGATGGCGCTTTCGGATAACCTAAAGTCTATTTCTTTCGGAAACACATCTTCGTCTCCCTGTTTGTTCTCCCAATTTATGATAATGCCTATTATTACGTAGGACAGACTAAAAGGGATCGAGGTTCATATCTCGCATGCCCTTACACGGGAGAGAGGGGAGTGCAAAAAGCCGAGGTCATTTAAGGACTGCCCCCAAGGATCATGATTGACTCATTTCACCAAGGAGCGAGGTTGATAAAAATAGCCCACACGAATTCCCTTGCTCACCCTAAGTCGACTCTTCACATTTCGACCTGTCCGCCTGAATTCCATCATTCCGCTCGATCGACCTTTCTCATTTTGTCATCTTAAGAGTGCTTACCACCGCACGAAAAAGTTTTTAAAAGTATTTCATTCCTTGCTACCAGTTTTGTTAACCATGAAGGTTTACTTTTCGTCACGAGCGCCATCCTCGGCTTGGCTATCCTACTTGTGCTCAGTGCTTAGCTTCCTTCCATCGCACTCCTACCTTTATTTGTCTTTCTTACTTCCGTGGAAGCGAGAGGATGATAGACAGTTGTCGAAAACGTTGAGGAAACGGAAACGTGTGTCGACCACGCGAAAGGTCATCATATGATCTCGTCATACGAGGGTTATTTTTTAAAATTTAGGTCCGTTTGCTTGTAAAAAAATGTATGCTTTTGAAAAAGTTTTTTTTTCTTGGTTTACATTCCCTAAACAACTACCTCACTTTTCTACGTAATCGCCGTTCACTTCTAAGCACCTTTCGCAACGCTGCACCGTCTTCTTTAATCCCTCTGCATGGAAATTCTCCGGATGGGAATCGAAAAAGTTGGCAGCGGTGATCCTGAGTTCCTCTTCGTCTTCAAACCGTTGTCCACCAAGCCGCTGTTGCAAATGCAAGAAGGGAAAATAGTTGTTCGGTGCATGATCAAGTGATCTCCCTCGTAGTGATAGCGGTCCTAAAACCCTCGTCCATCAACATTCTTTGCTCTTTGTGTCGTTCGGTGAGCATTTTCGGTACCCAAACATCAACACTTCGTGATATCCGAGTTTTCAGTAACAATCGTTTGAATGGTGGTGTGTCCAACAGGAAGAAATCATCCGCGATAGCCTTGATCGTCAATCATATTGAAGTTCTTGGTCCACTTGTTGAACAATTTCATTGATCTGGATAGTGGGCCTGCCTCTCCGCCCTTCGTCATGCACATTTGTTCGGCCATGTCTCTTTCCACTTCTGTTTCTTTATGCTTCTCCACCCTATCTGTTAACATCATTAGTTTCAGGTTTTATTTCCTTCGAGTTATCTTCGTGTCAGGTTCGTTTGATACCTTTGCAACTCTCGGCCCACCATGTTCGAGTATTCACGAATAATATTTCCGTCCTTTGCGATCTGCTGACAATAAAACTTAAATTGCTTGCTTGTTCCCGAACCATCTTCATCCTACTGGTTAGCATTTATTTCTTTCTTTCGGATGCAACATTCAACGCAAAACCGGACCTTTTTCTTTCCCTTCGTTTCGAGGGAGGTTGGATCGGGTTGTGCTCTCTCATGATCGCCCCATGGCCTTCCGCTGGAAGGGCGGGTGAGTGTGGGCGGTTCACTGAATGCGACGAGACTGGAGAATTGTTGGGTTCAATTCGTATCGAAAGTAAAGTTCCATTTGCTCTCGTGTAGGAATTAAACCACTGTCGTCGAGTTGGGAGTTCGGTATGCTCAAAAGGATATCCTGAATTCCTTGGCAATCCACATTAATTTTAGAGGAAAACATAAAACGATTGCTTTTTTTTATTGTGTTTTATTTCATATTCCTCTTGCTACTTTAACCTTTCTTCGAGGTTCGATGCTGAATCCTAGCAGTCTCCCTTTGTTTAGTTTGGCCTGTATTATTCTTCCAACTTATTTCTTCCCGTATTGCCGTTCGGCCTTTTTTTGTCAGTTTGTGGAGGTTTTTCGCTGTTGATTTTTTAAACTCGGAAAGTTTTACTTGCACGCTGAAGGAATGGTAAGATATCCTTGTTCAAAACTTGGGCCGTTGATTACTCTCATCGGTGGTGAGATGGAGCCACCCGCCCTCCTCGCCACCCCCTCCCCCCCTAGCCCCGTGACGTCACCAAATGTATTCGACCCTTGGTTCCTACCCACGCACCTGGTCCCCTCCCCGCCCCCCTGGTCGTCACTCTCAAGAGCAGGACGGGGGGGGGGGAGCGTGGCGGGAGATGGCGTAGAGGGTTGGGGGGAGGAGGAGGAGGAAGAGGGCGGCTGTCTCTCACTCCGTCGGTCGGGCTACTTGTTCGCTTCATTCGCCGCCGCCGTCCCAGGAACGAGGGGCCGTGTGCCGCCGGAAGGGTGGGTGGGGAGGGGGGGGAGAAGTTACAGGTGTACCTCTCCCCCCATTTCAAACCTCCTCGCACCCAACTCTCGACATCTCACACCGGTGCGGGATCGCGAAACCCACGCTCTCCTCCGCGTTGGCAGTCATTCGTGAGGAACATGCTCCTGTGACCATGGAAACTTCTATTTTTTCAGTCATCATCATCAATATCTGATCGTTAAAAAGTAATATTTTTGTCTGCTGATCTTATTTCACGTCTCCGTTCAAAATAACGCATTGCACCTCTATATTTATTGGGTTTCATCTCCACAAAATTCCGCTCCGCATCTTTCCGTGTGACTGGACCCATTCTCTTCACCTTAAACAAGAGATGGAGTCCTCAAAATCCGCCCCGTGAGATTGTTACGTCTTTCTCTTCAGATTTTCCCGCACGTCTCATTCTCCGTTCACTTTTCGTCTAAACGTCTTATAATACGTAGTCGCTCCATCCAGCCATTTGTCCCTCACCCTCCCTCCCGGGGCATTTCCTTCACCTCGAACCTACTTTCTTTCCGCTGCTACTTAGTATATCTATGGCTCATATCTTTGGCAAGTACCAAATACGCCATGATGTTGCCTCCCGGAGTTATCTCTCATTTTTTTATTTGGCTGTGGTGTTAGATGTGAGGTTTTCCTTCCCATAGAAAGCCTTTCCGGCAAGTGGCACGAGCAAAGCATTTTGTTTCGTTCTGTTTGCGTTTTTGTTACCGGCGGGCGGTTACGCCTCCCAAATGACACGACGCTCTCGTGTCTCCTTCCTAGCTTTACAAACCCTTCGCACTCACCTCGATTTCGTTCGATTTCCCCTCGGCCGCCTCGTCCCCACTCCCATCCCCTCTCCGTCCGGCACCGCGAAACCCACGCTTCTCTCGCTTCAAGGGCGGAAAACTCGTTCCTTGATTTATTATATGCATGATACGCACACACACACACACACGCGCGCGCGCATATATATGCGTGTTATGAGGATGGAGGAAAAAAGAAAACTCTGAGAGGGAGAAAGTGTCGCGTGAGGTTGGAAAGAGTGGTGGTGGCGTGGCCGACACAGCGGCCCGTCCCGGCCATCGATTCATCCCGCTCGTCTCCTCGGACGTCGCCATCCCTCCCGTCCGTCCTTCTGTCGGGATTGCATCGCCGAGGAATCCCTCGGGACGATGACGACGGGTCCTCGAGAGGAGAAACCGGCACGTCCTCGCCATTCGTGGGAGGAGCCGTTGCCGGCGCGAGGATGTATGGGGCTCTCCCGCACAACGAACCACCGCATGGGGGTGACGGCAGGCATCTAACCGGGGTCGAATGATACACCCATGCAGACATGTGCGTCTGAATGGGTGCAGACAAAGCCATCTGGCGGACCAGCACGTGACAAGTGCCGCGACTGCGGGCCGTTAGGCCGTTGACCGCGGCGTGTTGCCTCTTCGATTTCCACCCTTGCACGGACGCTCTCTTCAGGACCGGAAAGAAATACTGCATCAGTATCACCATAATAGTAACAATATTTTACCTTTATTCCTTGCAAAAATTATGTTATGGCCGTGAAGTCAACAAGGACTTTACTCGAACAGTTCACTTTCGTTCCCTGAAATTGCCACCGAAATAATTACGAAAATATTATTTTTTATTATAATCTGAGTGCTACGATATCTATTATTACGGAAAAAGTAGGTGTGTAGCGCTGACTGCGTTGGCGGTTGCCGCGGCTCCTGCCAACGCGGGCACTTAGTGTCGGGAGTGCACTTGAAAGCTGAGGACGGTCGACTCTGCGCAAAAAGTCACTGTCAAAGTTACCATCTAGATACTATTTATGATAAGAGCTAGTAGGCCAGTGCGATTGTAACCGCACAACATGTTCCTTGGGGTTTGGGTAATAAATTAGTGAGTATACATATATCTATTCGGAATTTCATACGCGTGTTATTGTGCTTATGAAAACTACGTTTCGCTAACACTCCAGTCGGCCTCTTCACGTGAAGAAGCCGACAAATATTTTTATCCGTAAATTGTTAAATTCCACGCAAATGATGTTCTGCGAAAAATTGTTTGCATTAAAGGTTACTGTTATTTGCATAAGTTTTTAATTAACAAAGAGAATTAATGTGCGCTGCATCAACGCTATTTACGTGGCGTATGTGCTATCACAATCACAAAAACGCCGCACTCCGGGTTGTGGTCGACGGTCGATTATGAGAAGGTTAATAGGCGGTAATGGCGAGTAGGAAATGAATGTATGGACACAAGTTTCACCTGGATCGTACCAAAGTAACGCCAGGACCGAGGTATATGCTAAGAATTGCGTTGCCGTTAGTGTAAAAAAATAAACACGCTCTCTTCAAAGTGTGACAATTGATGCTCTGAAAAGGTGTGTATTTCTAGAAACTAAACCACTTTGGAGGAAATGTTTTGCACAAAAAATACCGTTTAAGAGTTTTCTCAAAGTCCGTGAAATGTACGAATTGCGTAGCATCCGGTCATTAATGTGTTCCAAATTTCACCAAATTGTGTTGGTGAAATTTGGAACAAATTAATGACAGCAAATGATAGAAAATTTCCACTAATTAGCAAATCTATTTCCGACCAAGTTTCGATTCACATCATCTTCAGTTAATACGGTACATCTAGTTCAAATAGTGGAAAATTGCAATCATTTGGTCATTGACATGTGAAATGTGCATTTTGTATAAAAAAATTTTTTTTATTTTAAAATAAATACTGGATTTCCCGTCGGACTGGGTGAACTCGATCATCACCTATTCGGGCTGATTACTGCATTTATGGCTTTTTTTATGAAAGGAAGATATGATTTCCTAAACTTGTGAAAGTTGCTATCAAACGATACGCTCGGTGAAGTATTGTGTTAGTTAAGTGTGAAAGGGCGCGGGTGTGTGTGTGTGTGTGTGTGTATGTATGTATGTACAGGGTTCGTCCGGAAAATAAGTGTACTGAGCTCAGGAAAAAAATTATTACACTTTTACATATCTTAAGCTAATATTCCTCAAAATGGGACCCTTGTGAGTCGATACACTTGTTCCAGCGGCGTTCCCATTCCTGGAACGCTCCCGCGAAGGCATCATCGGGAACCTCTCGAAGACACGTCGTCACGGCCTCTTTGACGGCGTCCAAAGTCCCGTATCGCGTTCCTTTCAAACTCCTCTTTATCTTCGGGAACAGAAAGAAGTCCGGTGGTGCCAAGTCCGGGCTGTAGGGCGGGTGCGGCAGCGTTGCCACGCCGTGCTTGGCCAAGAAGTCCGACACGACAAGCGCGGTGTGAGACGGCGCATTGTCGTGATGCAGCCGCCAGATGTTTTTGATCGCTGGCCGGACGCGGGCGACTCGTTTTCGAAGCCTGTCGAGCACTTGGACGTAAAATGCAGCATTTACAGTTTGTCGTTCTGGTACAAATTCGTAGTGGACGACTCCCCTTTTGTCAAAAAAGACAAAAAAATCAGTACACTTATTTTCCGGACGAACCCTGTAGATCTTTGATCCTACACAGTAATCCAGAGTTTTAGGAGGGAAGTGTATCTCGAGCGCCAAAAAATATGACGGCACCCTCCCGCTCATCGTTCCTCACCCTAGGACGCGTATTTATGAGACGGCACTAAGGTTTTCTCCTTTGGGGGATGAAAATATCGCCGAATGCGTGCGCCATCTGGAAACAATGTGGGTTCTCATCACCGTCGCCAGTCATCATTCTTAGGTTGCCTTCGACGCAGTGCTCCACTCAATCCTCCGGATAACCTCTTCACGTCTCCATATATTTGAGAGTTTACCCCTGACTCCCATTACCCGCACTCCCTGCGGGATGTCGCTCTGCAGGCCTTCCCCTTCACTTTGCTTCTCACGTGTCGTCAACAAGCTTTCTTGTCTTAGAAGTGTATGTACCTTTTTAAAAAAAGCATTTTCCGCAGGCTTCTCTCGTAACCCAAGAGAAGTTTTTGGTTATTTGAGGAGCACATTTCAGGTAATAAGTTTTCTCTAGCATCGTTCCCATTGCCTCTGACACGCGGACACTTTGTTCAAAAGGCAGAAATTGATTTTTATCTGAAATGTTCGCGTTCATTCGCATGAAATTACATGTAAGGAAAAGGGATAGGAACACAGGAGAGGTGGGGAAGGCGGAATCGAGCAGATCACAAGTGTAAAAATATTTCCTTGGCCGTGACTTGAACACCGGATCTGTCGGCTTGCCGGGCATCGGCCCGGCACCGAAAATCCCGGTGCCTTCCGTAATGAGTGATTGTTGTTAGCAACCGGCCAATACTTAACTTAAATGGGTAAATTGCCCCATGATGACGATGAAAGTTGGTCGCACGCAATGACAGTTTCCCAATCAATGCTTAGCAATCTGCCTTGTTTTCCAATCCGCCGATTGATCTTTCGTCTTAACTGAGATTCAAAATAGAAATTTGTTTCCTACTTGTAGACTCCTCTTATTATATGAGTTTGTGAATACGAGTATAGCAATATTATACTTATTGACCGGAGGAATAACTGTCAACGTCAAGGTCGAAATTTTCCTGCTTTAGAGCCATGTGCAGCTCTTATTTTTTAATGAAATTCCTGTAAGTGGAAAACGACCGAAATTGGATACGGTGAGCGTACTTTTTAATAAAAAAAGAAAGTTTGAAATTCTTCCACATCTTCCAGAGTTGAATTTTTTAGTAGCGTCGGAATCCATGTAGACGTCTTTCTACTTTTGTAAACTTTAAAAAGCGAGCGGAAGTCAAACATTAAGGAATGTGTAGGTAGATTATGTATTAGAATACGAACCATGTTCACTATTTCTATTTACGAGTGTATAAATGGTAACTACATTTTTTACAGCCTATTATAAAAGAATGACCTGTCTTCATTTTTCGCTCTCTGTGGTATAGATTACGCTGGAGGTTATTGACCAATACTATTTAACCAATTTACTTTTGTTGCCTTCTTTCTCGAATTGGAGTTCTTGTATTAGTATGCATTATCTTGCGACCAAGCCGATATCTGGGAGAGATATGTTTCATATGCCGATTACAAAGCTAACGCATCGACGAATGACATTTTACACGGCAGTCATTGCAACTGGATATTTATTGATTTCGGATACGGATATGCCTTCCTCTTGAACCATTGGCATGGCGTAACTAATCATCCACTAAAGATTTCCAGTTAAATGTATCCTACATAACAAAGGTTTTACTATTATTCATTCATCGAAATATTTGGGTTATTTGCATACTCCAGTTATTATATCTGGCTTGTGGTGTGCTCTTAGATGCGAGAATATGCGTTCAGTTAACCGGATTGTAGCATATGTCTCTGCCATCCACAATTCATCGGTATCCTTTGTTATCAATAGTACTTAACTTGCGTCCGCATGTCTGATACTATGTCTCTTTTTTCTTGTAGGTAAGAGAATGAGCCCTGCGGGAGTTTCTTGACGATTTGATTCCTTCATCTTGTCTATGGTAAAAACGCCATCGAGTGAGTATCTTTGACGCTTTCAAGGTGATAAATGTGGTGAAATGGTTGAATTCATATTAATTTACGTGAATATGAGTGCTTCCGTTTCCACAATAATAGGAAATTTACAACCTTGCTCACAGTGGTGATTTGAATTCGTTCCTTCATAATTAATTCAAATTTTAAGGAAATAATAGTAAATAACGATTCTCTTAGCCTCTGGCAAGGAATATATTTTATCAAAAAATATCTAATGGGCAAAAAGAGTGAGAGATTCCTTGCTGCCAGTCGATCTGCTTTCCTTGATTGGTGCGCGGAAATATATTTTTGATGTCACGTTCCGAATACAACCTGGACTGTTCAGCATTTTAGGCTATAATTTTCATGATTTAAAACTTGAAAAAAATACAATTATGAAAAGAAGCAATAATTGGTAATTGGTTTTTGTTATCGGTTCTTGTGTTAAATTATTTGAATTTTAGAATTTTTATGGTCATATTTAAGTTGAGGTCTTAAGTTTAAAAAAAATAAAATAGGTGTATTTACTTTGATGGGTATCACCGATAGAATCGGAAGTTTGCTGTGCGAGCGGCTAATTCTATTGTGGAAACAGGGCAGGGTAATTCCCTGAGCCACGCATTTGATATTCGTGAAATTTGACCGCAGGTTAACCACAATGGAGTTTTTATTATATAAGTAATGTCCGTGGAAGGGTTTTAAAAGGCCGAGGGAGTACGATGCCCTGTATTTTGAAGGGCGAGCCCTGCGTTTATAAGGGATCCGGCCGGGGAAAGTTTCATCCGTGACTTTGGGAAGGAAGAAAGTAGGGCATTTAGGCCCCGAGCAAGTTGGAGAACAGTTGAGCGATGAAAGGAGATTTTCCGCCGAGGCTCGTGCAGGCCTTCGTTGGGAATCATATGGGAGAGGAAGTTGAACGCTGGTATCCGAAAAAAAATTGGTTCTCTCCTGAAGTTCAAGCAATTCTTGTCAGTCCAATTTACATTTACCGAATATACCTGCGGTATTTAATACTAGAAAATAATGCCTTCTTTCTTTCCTTCTACTCCGGGGAATTTTCTCATAAGCTCTTCGACCCGTCCATTTCATATTCGCAACTTTATTTAATTTTAGAGCATAACGATTTGGTAGCTTGTGGCATCTACTGGATATTGATGGGTTGGCTATATATGAATTGATAATTCAGCTTATAAGCTGGGGATCGAGATGCTGCGGTGGCTATCTAACTGGCTTCCCCCCCTGAGGGCCCGGGTTCAAAACCCGGCGGTGTTGAATATTTTTCAGTGGTGTCTCGATCCCTACTTGAGGTGCTTTGTGGAGGGCACCTTGAGTGAGTACGCCGTCCGTTGGATGGGACGTTAAACTGCGGACCCCTTGGCGCCTTTCGTAAAGAGTAGGCTAATGCCGACGCCGAGGTTCTCTCCACCCTCCATCCTTTCCTGTCCATCCCCTATGGCGCAAATGACCTTAGCTGTCGGTCGCCTCCCCTAAATACTACTACTACTAGCTATATGCTTAATATTTTCTGACATTATATATATATATATATATATATATATATATATATATATATATATATATATATATATATATATATATATATATATTTACGAGTTAGAAATATTAATTCGCCAATTTTAGTTGCCGAGGGACCCTCCCCTTTTCCTTTGGGCTCAATTCCCAGGATAAGTGAGGATTTTGAATGGTGTCGCGTGCATTACATTGTCAAGTTCATTTAACCGTCCGTTGGTAGGGATGTCCAACAGTTGACTCGCTGAATCTCATCATTGGGTGACCGCATTTTATTTCTCGCCTCCCTTTCCCCTGGACGCGGTTCTCCCACCTCGTTTCAATCACCGGCAGCATACTATATGGTTTCGAGGGTCTCCCACAAGAGCTTCTGTATTCGTCATCATCGATGACAGTCGGTCCCCTGATTAGTTCGACCACTCTTTTATGCCCGATTGAATTATCACGGCGTCTTTTCATTTCATCGCTTTTCGACGAATGCGATTATCTAGTTCATGTTCCTAATCCGTCGCTTTCCTCTCGCTTGCTTTCCCCTCAGCAACTGTCAATCAAGCCATCGGGTGCCAGTTAAGGTTTATCCTTCTCTTCAGTTTTTGTCACGCATGCTCTCTGATATTTTATGCTACTTCTTCCTAATCCATTTGATTGTTTTACCTTTTTTATTTTACTTCTTTGTCAAATGTACCCAATTGTATTTTTTTGCTGCTTCTTTTGGTATTACCTCGCTATCATAGAAATACAAGCTCCTGCTAATTGAAATTCCTTTTTATTAGGAGTAGCTAACGGGTGAATGGTTTTTGATGGACCCAGGGACTAAATTCTGTTAAACTTCCAAGCTCCACGTAACACGACACTAAATACACCCATGCAAGCTAAGTGGATCTATTGTAGCGTAGAGGAGATAGATTTGTAAAACGTTGTTATGATAAAATCAATGGCGTATCCGAAATATTACAGAAGCTAGGCTGGGAATCGCTCACGGAGCGAAGCTTAAATTACAGATTGAAGCTCTTGTATGAATTGGAAAGGCGTCTCTTTAGCAGTGATGGTGATAATGTATTATTGCCACCATCGCACTACGGTAAGAGAGGTCATGTCAATAAAATGAGAGAGATTAAGTGTAGAACAGATAGATTTAAGATGCCATTTTTCCACGAACGATAGGGAATCAGAATAACATTGTCCGTCCGCGGTAGGGTCATGTTCAGGTAAAATTATTCTGATGTATTTGAGATATCGTTTTTTTCACGAACGATAAGGGATTAGAATAACATTGTCCGACCGCGGTAGGGGGAAAAATATTCTGGTTAAAATTAGTCTGGTGTGTTTTCACCCCCTGTCACTTACCCTACCCATGGCTTGCGGGGTACTAAAAATGAATAAAATACAAATAAATCATGATGTGCCATTACAATATAAATAAACATGTCAAACATTGAAATTGATTACCATAATAAAGAGTTCTTGTATTAATTTTTTTAAGCAATAATGCCGTTGTACTCTTATTTTTGCTGCTGTTTCCGTCGTTGCTTCATTTGGCGTAGAATAACAAGCTCATGACAGTGAAACTGTATGCCATATTAATAACTTCTGGGGTTAATTATGTGTGCAAAGAAATGGATTGCGGTGGTAGGTGTTATCGTGGAAGTCACGCAATGAAAACCCCCCACCTCACTGCCTCGACTCCGGTGCTTCTCGATTCCCTTGCTCGACCCCCAGCGTCGAGGGTGTGTCGCGCCCGGCCAGATCGCATCGTTTCGGTCAAGCCTCCGTCGGCGTGGGGCAGGGGAAGGAAGGAGGGAAGGCGGGATCGAGAGTTGCTCTTTTTGTCCCACCCTCCCTTCGGCGGGCGTTGGCCCCGTTACTAAAACTTAAGCCTCCGGTTTATATTGCCTCCGTGTCTTTCTTTCTTTCGCGTGCGCGAGTGAGCGTTGCGCGCACCTCACCTGCGAGAGATGTGGTTGAGGGTTTTTAGTATTCTGCCTTTTCGGGCGTGGCCTGTCAAGTTTTTGTGCGTCACGTGCGTGGAATACACTTGGGTATCCATTCCGACCCAAGTAATGGGGTCTTCTCCAATGCCTGCATATGAAGAGGCCATTCAGTTTTTTTCCCCTATAGATGAAGAGTGATAATAAATTATGTGGGACCCAGTCCCTCAGTAGTACTGGTGATCTGTAAATTGACAGTGGAGGTCGTTTATATTTTTCACCGAGTGGTACCCGAACGCAGTTATGGTGGCCCTGACATGATCCACTCCACTTAAAATACCACCCTTTTTTTTAATGATTACGGGGGTTCTTGTGTTCCAAATAATATTTGACGTCCAAAAGCGTAATGTTATTCACGGAAATGCCGCGGCAGTTTATATTTATTTATTTGAGAGACACCATCATAAAAGGGAGTTGTTTTAGTAATAACATGTTTGCATAAAGAAGAATGGTCTGAGGAAATCTGTTGTAGTAAAATATTCAATAATATTCTTTAATTTAGGTGGACTTATCATCATAATTTATGTTAAATCCGTTAGCGGACCACTCGGGAAACCGTTCCTATTTTTTTCTAGTTGAACGACTGCTGAACATGAGCAGTGAAGGAAACTTATACTTTTCGCGACCAAGTATTGATTTCCCTTTAAGAGGTGAAATAGAAAATACACTGCACTCGTGAAAAAAAACAGCTTCGGTTTACGACGGAAAATGAACAACATTCTTAGGGCACACAAACTCGTTTTGATAAGTTTCCCAAATGAGAGATAACCGTTAGTTTGGTTACGTTTTTCCCCGATTACGACCAACCCAACGAGCGAGTTCGTGGAATCTATGCCGCTCAATTCGAGTGCATTAATCTAATCGGGGAAAAATTGATGTTTAGAATTTTTATTGAAATGAGTTGGTAAACCGGTTATTTTAACAAATGATGTTGAGCCACTCGATGTGGCACTTTAATGATTTTGATCATTGAATGATGTTGCCCTCGAAAATAACATTATAGGGGGATTTAAAATTCCTAATTGCCATTTTTGCACCGTATTGGCATCAATCGTGTACTCTTTAAGGTGTGGAGGCTTTAAAAATCAAGAATTAATTCATGATTTTTTTGGATTTCTATTCCTTGAAAGTCCATAATTGCTGTCCATAAAACTTTTTCAATTAATATAATTTAATCGCAGAAAATATGTATTAATTTCAAATCTGAAGATAAATCATAAGATTTGACGTTAATTACATGCGCAGTTAATTTTTATACATACCCAGATTCAGATGTAAAAACTATGTAAATGGACTTCGGAAGTGAATGTCAAGAGGAAATGCTCAGCAAAAATTTCAATTAATTTCAATGCAAGTTCTTCAATAAGTTCACTATTTTTTGAAACGCGCTAAAAAATTGAAACAGCTAATGTAAGCATTACAGTTATTGTAAAACTTATGTTAAACATATACAGTAGCAGGGAGGATAAAAACTTCAAATTCGTGAGAAAAATGCATTGTTTAGTGGTCAACCGAACGGCTGTGCTTTCTTTTGACCCTGGGTTCCCTTCTGCCCACGCCCACCAATGAAACATTTTAAACGCAATTTTCCGGTATCATATGGAGGCTTACCTCTCCATGCTTTCACACAGTTCTTTTATGCATTTATGTAGAGTAAAAAAAAATGTAATTGCTTTGCAAAAAATATTCTTTGCCTGCCATTCATGCGCATTAATTTTGCGATCATAAAAATAAGTCTATTAAAAAGAAAACTGTTAAAATTATCCCAACGAACGAAGGAGCATTTCAAACAGCAGTAAATTTTGTTATTTTTTATAATAAAAACTTCGTTGCAATTTTCCACAGTTAAAACTTTATTTCGACCATGGTTTCGATACACTGTATCATCATCAGGTCCTGACTGATGATGATATAGTGTATCGAAACCATGGTCGGAAATAAAGTTTTAACTGTGGAAAATTGCAACGAAGTTTTTATTATGTCTCGATTCCGCAACATCACGCCTGACTCTTCACTTTTCGTTGTTATTTTTTGTTGTTCCTTAAAATACTAATATCAGAAGTTGTGTAAAAATGGTATCTCGGCCGCTTCAGTTTTTATATCATTTTAAATTTATTTTTAAATAATGGATGGCGCCTCGCGAAAGAATTTTCGGTAAATTTCCCCGCCGAGGATTTCGCAAAAGTTGAGGAAGAATGAGGAATTTCACTATTTTCACGACATTTTTGCTGGTGGATGACACAAACTTCTCATAAAGTCTTAAGGAGAGATGTGTGACGTAACTGCTTTTGGCCAACCTTGATTTAGTTGCGACCTTGAACCAAGAGAGAGAGAGAGAGAGTGCACTGGATGAGAGGCAGTGTAAATAGAAGGGCTCTTGGGGGTGAGAGAGGGAAGGGGGAGAGTGGTGTGTGTGGTGAGGGGGGGGGAAAGTCGAGGGGAGGGCTTTCATCACCCACCCCACCCAACGCCCAGCCCTCCCACCCACCCACACCTGTTCGCCTTCCCGACTCTCTCCCAAAGGCTAGTTGGCGTATGTATGATGTAAATCAATACTGGCTATCGCCCCGGAAAATACAGACCCTTGAAATACATTGTTACGGGATAATAAGGAGAGTCGGGCACTAAAAAGAGAAAGATGCTTTTCAGTGTGTTTTTGGAGGAAGAGGAAATCGAGTGGATTTCTTTTCCTTTCTTTGTGAAGCCATCGGGGAGCTGATTCGTTTTCAAGAAAACGTCCCTTCTGCAGTCGTCTGCTTTAGTCTCCTCTTCACCGCAGGGCAAGTGTCGTCTTCATGGTGGAGTAAGGATTTATTACTCTAGGCAGAGTTTACACTTGTCTTCTCGAGGGATGCACTGGGCAACAGGGAACGCAGGGCAGTGGTGTTTACTTGAAAACTTTCCCATTGGTGAAGGTTGAGTGTCATAACTAATGTTTTGCTTTTCCATTAGCTTCGATCTTTACGTGTTTGCACTAGATGACTGGAACAGTTGCAACTTTCTTGTAGGAAAAAATAAACTCGTTTCAGAACAACCGAGCTATTGCTAAAGGCGGGTTTATCGATTCAGTCGAGAAAATTTCTTAAAAATGGGATATTAATAAATGGCTTGAGTTTGATTTTCAGAAAAATGTTAAAAATTCTGACAGAAGTCAACTCCGCTTTGATAGCGTAGATTTAGAATCAGGTTGTACACATCCACATTATTCTCTGCAGCTTAACGTAATTGATTATAAATAAATACTGGAATTGTTGTATGAACAACGATACGTGTTTTCACAGCTTTCCTACGCCAATCCTCCAAATTTCGATGGCCCTTCTCAAAGTAATTCCCTCTGGATGCAATGCACCACATTTTTTCCATTCAATAATGAATGAAACTTTGTGCAAGCCCCGTAAAAACATTCTCAGCAGCCTTTTGCCGCCACTTCTGATTACCACGAAGGGTTTTGCTTCGGATTGGGCGACAAGAAAAAACTACACGAGGCTAGGTATGGACTGGAGGAACACACTTCATACTGATTTTTTCCAGGTATTCTCCAGCAATGTTCGTCCGTGCACTTTCGCGGTACAGCATCCAGCCTGTTGCATGAAAGTGCGGCCTATGTAAAAAATAAAATGTGACCTTTTGCAATGGATATGGCCCTGGAGAATTTTCAATCATCCCTATTGTGTGCTCCATTAACGTCGTGTGTTTGCGGAAACGATATGCAAATGCACCATTCCCTGAATATCGTGGAATGGTATGGCCATGTCCTTTATTTTATAGCAACTTTTGGTGACGGTAGTACCGAAGATTTCCACACACAGCTGTGCTGTTTGCTTTCAGGATAAAAATGATCTACGAGGTCTGTCCAATAAATAAGCAAACTGAGGCCACCAAAACTTTGTCGAAAAATTAGTTTAAATCGATTTTGTCCCCTTCAAAGTATTCTCCATACGTAGGCTATGCACTCATTCCATCTTCTTCTTTTCCACTGTTAATAAAGCACCCTTGGAAGTCCTCCTCGGCAGTTAGGTTTATTAGTTTTCTCGTCGTTTCTTGTTTTATTGTCTTCCACAGCTTCCCAGTGATATGTCATATTTTTGCATTTTGGGAACAGGAAAAAGTCGCAGGGGGCGAGATGTGGCGAATAAGGAGGATGATCAAGGATTAAGGTGATTGAATTTTTTGCCAGAAACTTGCGATCAATCAATGCTGAATGTGCAGGTGCATTGTCATGGTGAAGGATCCATCCATCATGTTCGGTTAAAATAGAAGTGTGCACTGTTGATTTTCCTAAATTCAGTTGATCAGCTATCATTCGGACAGTTTTTTCGACGATAGGTAAGGACAAGGGGCCGCACACGATCAATGTTGTCGCCAACACAGGCGGTTGAAGGAGTCGTCCCGGCCTTGCATCATCCGTGGCGTTTTGTCGGCCACATGTAGCTGTCAACATTTCAGTACTTTCTGGATAATTTTTACCGAACTTCACCAAAAAACTTGATGTTGATGTTGTTGCTCCGTGATTTTGTCAATTTCCATTTTTGACAAACAACAAAAACAAGGACAACAGAAACTAACATAACTGGCACCATACGCACAGCTCGACGATCCGCCAATGGCAGACGGCTCATTGGGTCTCAGGCAACTAGCGCCGCTCTAGTCCGCGTCATGGCCACCAGGTTGCACCAGTTCGCGCATTTACTGTACAGACTACGAATGCAAGTTTTCACCCGCTATGCTAACTTTCTAAAGAAACTCAATCTTCCTGTAACGTCAGGCTCAACTGCGAACAGACCTCCACGCAAAGGTTCTGTTTTTCCCATATGAGCAGTCTCGGAATATGATATGATGGTGCTCTCTTAAGCTAATTGACGATTTTCTCTCACACGGCTGCAACGTTGTGAATGCTTCTTTCCGCAAGAGTAGTGACTGGGATCGGCCATCC
>NW_027286874.1:109605453-109652953 GCF_022747635.1 Hetaerina americana
GCATTGGCGTTTGTGTGAACGAAATGCGTCGAAGTGACGACAGTTTAACGGCCATATTATCGTACAGCGGACGAGACTCGGTACTAGTGCTCTTCTCGAAAAACGATATCCAAATCGCATTGAGAATGCCGATTCCACTGCGGAAATCGATTCCGGGATCTTTGTGCGAGATGCCGACGTCCACGCTACTCGCCAAACCAAATCGAACTTCCATGTCTCATTCGATTATCAATTCATGTCTTCTTCATCGTTTTCTTCGATTACTACATAGTTCCTCGGGTAGATTTAAGAAGCATGCTGCTCTTTTTGACATTTTCTACTCTCGCTTCCCGCGACGGGCGACTTCAGGATAACCGCATAAAAATGTCCTTGACGCTGATGGCCTCGAAGGCCACCTCAGAATCAATTATTATCCTGCCTACGCTCAACGATCCTTACCTGGTCTTGTTATTTACGATGTGTGTTCAAAACGTAAGGTGACTTTATATTTCAATGAAAAAATATTTATTTATTATTCAATATTCAAGTTGCCCCCCTCGAAGTAACCCTCTCTCCTCCCACAATATAATACACTTGCGCCAACGCTTTTCCGATCCTCGAAGCAATTTTGATAAGCACTTTATGGTATAGCCTTGAGATCTTCCAGCGATACAGTCTTAATCTCCTCAATCGTTGCAAATCTCTGTCCTTTAATTGGTCTCTTCAGTTTTGGGAACAGGAAAAAGTCACAGGGGGCTAAGTCCGGCGAATGTGGTGGCTGAGGCATGTTTGGGGTGTTGTTTTTGGCCAGAAAATCTCTCACAAGCAACGATGAGTGAGCAGGTGTATTATTGTGATGCAAAAGCTATGAATTGTTTTTGTACAATTCCGGAGGTTTGCTTTTCGCAAACGGCGCATGACTTCAAGGTAATGCTTCTTATTGACCGAATGACCCCAGCAGCAAGAACTCCTGATGCACTACGCTCCGGTAATGGAAGAAAACAGTGAGCAAAACCTCGACATTAGATCGAACTTTGCGTGCTTTTTTCGGCCTTGGTTCTTCTGGGCTCTTATATTGTGACGATGGGGCATTGGTTTCCACGTCATAATCCTATACCCATGATTCGTCACCAGCTATGATCCTTTTGAGCAAATCAGGGTCATCACTGACGTCATTCAACAGCTCCTGAGCGATGCTCATGCGACGGCTCTTCTGGACAAAATTACGCAGTTTCGGAGCGAACTTCACTGACATACTGTCTCATGCCCAAATCATCCGAAAAAAATTATACGAGACGAGCCAATAGACATGCCAACATCCTCAGCAAATTCTCTGATAGCGATTCGACGATTTTTCAAAACAATTTTCTTCACTGATTCAACGTTTTCGTCTGTTGCTGACGCCCTGGGGCTTCCAGAGCGAGGTTCGTCATTGACATCTCCCCGGCCATCTTGGGAGAGCTTGTACCACTTATAAAACATCTGTTTTCACTCGGATCAGACTCGCCGTGTCCCACTGTCAACATTTCAAGGGATTTGGAGCACTTTATTTCATTTTTTACAAAACATTTGATGCAAATTCTTTGATCCATTTTTTATACAGCAGAAAATCGCCGAGCTCACCAAAACACGTCGTAAATTTTTTATCTGTCAATAACAAACTAAACATGCTACATAAATGAAACTGAAAACAAATATTTGGGACTTGTATACCAACACAACAAAACAAAAATATCTAAAATCGAATGGGAATCGTCCGCAAAATTTTAAAAGTTACCTTACTTTTTAAAAACACCTCGTATGCTATTGTTCTTATCGTCCATTGTTTTCATTAGTTTGGTCGGAACGAACGCAATGATTTTGTGTGTTCTTCAATGTCGTGCTCAGCATAGATTTGCAGTAGATAACTTTCCATCTATTCTTGTATTTTTCTCAAAGTACTCTTTTACTCGGCAGTGGTCGGACCGTTATTGTTATAATCTTGGATTCTGTTTTTGTAACTCTCGCACTCGGAATCCTTCTTTCCCCCACGTGGTCGGGCCTAATATTTATTGCCGTAAATTTCACGTGCAACCGATACATCATACACAGTATTCACAGCTATTTTACGATAAGTACCTATGGTATCCAACACACATATCCTTTGATTTGTTTCTCCCTGATTCCAAGAACTGCGATTTCCATAACGTTACAAAAGAAAATAATTTTGCCCAATGACCCCTGTATTCTTCCGCTAAATCCAAAAGCAGCCCCAGGGACCGACCGATTCAGTAGAACAGGTTAAGCATCTATAGAAATACATCTAGGCAATTAAAGATAACGATTCAATGGAGCATTAGAAAAAAGAGTGATACAAATTATGTGGATTTCGGTGAACTCATTATGAAATGCGAAATTAGTGCTCTTCAAGGCGGGGGAGTGCGTGGTGGAAGAGGGGAGTGGAAAAATATGAAAAGTTAGTCGGGCACACCGGAATTCGAGGATTGAATGCCCTTTCACCTGCTGGTAGGTGACATGGAATATCATGGATGTAATTCTGCGGCTGTGGCCGACTAGAGGGTAGAAAACCATACTATGTACTATTTTGCATCTTTAGGGCCTCATGCATAGTAAATGTCCCTTCTTGCTTGTTGCTAGAATTACCCAGTCGATAGTGTTGTAGTCCTGGGGCTGGGTCAGAAGTCTCGAGCTTTGGTTTGGTTTGGCGGCGAATGGAATGGAAACCATCCAAATAATGTGACGAGTTAAATATTTAACTTAGTTGCACATTTAAGAGTATAAAATGTAACGGAAAGTAAAAAGCTGCAAGAAGAAAAGTGGAAGGGATAATATTTTGAATGCGTTCGTTTTTACAGGAAACACGAATCATTTGTATCATTGAAGTAAATGGGCAATTGAAATGAGCGCAGAAATTTCAGTGGACGCCGGAACTGAAAATTTCCGCATTAGGAGATGTTTACGTCTCCTTGAACTAATGGATTCGGACAACGGATGAGATCCATAATTGAAACCATAAAACTTCAAGGTCCAAAAGGATCCGCATGACGTTGTAAACATCACGAATGTTCTACCCACTCATTATAATCAGCGATTAAAACTTCCATTTGACTCAAGAGTCTCCCTATATGACTCGTTGCGATTAAAATGTCATTCTAGAGATTTCAGATTGCTCTCCAAGTAATCAGTGGATGTAATCGTTGGATTGTAACTGGTTATTTTGATGACAATCATTAAAGCAGCCGTACAAGACCCGCGGCTCTCGGACGGCCACGCTTGGAAATTAACGTTTCGATGTATTTTTTATGCTACAATTTGAATGGCTTAGTCGTCGTTAAAAGCGATTGAAAATGTGTTATTTAGTTAATTTATGTGCCTAATAATGTAATGAATGAAAATTAAAATGTACGGAGAATTGCCCTGCAATTTTCCAAATGCGGCTCACAAGCACGAAATATACTTTTTGCGGTTCCTTGCGGGTGTGCGGTTTAGTGACAAAGATCGTGCATCACTACGCAGGAGTGATAAATAAATGAAACCGTGTCGCACTCTTCGTCGAAGTTCAGTACAGAACTGAACACGAGAGAGTAAACAAGAGATAAAGTCGCAAGGCTCCTCTTTGAGTTCAAGTGTCTTAACGGATGAAGTTTAGAATTATAGAGAATACAATTAGAATCATAAGGGAGAGGAGGCGTCCGGGCAAGAAGGAGAAAAAAAAGAGAATGCCTGCTTTATAATGTATTTCTAAGCAGACCTTTGCAGTGTCTTGCTTGACCAGTTGGTTTGTTGCCTTGTTGTGGCGTAGCTCGTTTGCCGTTTTCTTCATTAAAAATAACTTTAAAAACTTGCTCAAATCTTTCGCTATTAATAGAATGGACATATGACTTTAATATCTAGTCCGTGCGTACTATTATTGTACGTACACGTATTAGTTGTGTGGATTGCGAAATAACTTTTGGTAACCGAGATATATATTTTAATTTTAAATTGTTTTAATTTTAAAAGCTTAACTTTTTAATATAATTACTTAACTTATAATAAAAATCCTGTCGAATTCACAGGTCGCCATTACAAGAGAGTGTTGGAGTTTCAAATGCATCTTCTTAGTTGGATAACGGGCGTATACTCGTCTTACAAGCAGAGCACAACGAAAAGGTAACTGGAATTGCTATTCTTACAATTTTCATTTATTTTCATACTATCTCGTCTTGCATGGTAATAGTGTAGCATAATGTCTACCCTAGTGATGTGAAATAAAATATATCTAAATGGCTGTACCAACTGCATATAGTAGGAATAATAGTTGTGCGTTTTTTACCAACCCCACTTAGGCTTCTTTTCCTTCCTAGAGAAATAATGCGCACTGTGGGATCTGAAACTGCCATGCATTAGTTTGCAATTGCACAGTGGATTTATATGTAAGACCTCTTAAATAATAACTAATGACGACTATTAATAGAAAAACCATCCAGGTTCTATTTGCGGAGGGAGGTGCGTCGATCAAAATGTTTGAGGATACGCGGTCCGAAACCAAATCGTAACCTTACAATGGGCAATTCACCTCGTAAAGTACAAAGCATTTTCATTGGTTTCAGGTTATCCTTGAAAGTTACCCGCGTATCCCACTTTTATTTTAATTTATTTTTTGCTTTTAGTCGGTAGATCAGTATCTTTACCTTTTCCGCATTTAATTACCGTGCCTCGGAAGTTGATACCTAATTGCCTCTAAAATATGCAAAAATAATGAATGAAAAAACAAAGTCTTCAGAATTATTTGCCAGAATATGATAAAAACATATAATAATGTGCAAAGATATGCAAAAAAAAATACCAACATATTCCTATTGAAACTCAATCAAAATATAACAAGCAAAATCTTGACACCAGTCTCAAATTGCCGACGTATACATTTTGCACATTTTACGTGTAATTTTTTTCAGTCGACGTTCAAATAGCCGCCAACGAAAAGGGTTTTTTCCGTAAGCTGCAGAATTTGTGGTTGTATGTATTTCTTTTCAGTAGTTCTTAATTTATAACGCCCAGGGGGCAGAACGTAAGTAAATTTATGGATGACGCTCGCTTTGGGCACATCCGAACTTCTAATTTGCGCATTGCTCAGCCTCTCGACGTCGGTGAGTGCGATTTTGTTTGCACATCGCCTTTGGTACATCACCATTACGGCACCGCCACTGTGGCTTCGGTGGGTCACTCGGTTGTGTACGACGGCCACCGTCGGTGTGTGCGCTCGCCGCCATGTTGTGTATCCCCCCCCTTCCTTTTCCCCCAGGGGGAGGGAGTTGGCGGGAGGGGTGCGCGCTCCGGCGGCGGGTCACTCACTCATCAACAGCCCCATTGTCCGATTGCGATGCGGCGTTTTATTTTCGGCCGGCCGGCGCCGCGGAGGACGGCGATCCGTCCATCGGCGCGTTCCCCCCCCCCCTCCCCCCGCATATTGAGAAGAGGGGATTAAGTGCTCTCGTGACCTATGAATCACGGCGCAAGAATCTCCCGTTGGACAAGGGCACGTTATTACTTGGCTCTCGAGCGGGGGAAGAGGCGGGCGTCACACCGCCATCGCTTCGCGGCTCTCGTTAGGATGCCGAGTGCACCGGGCAGCGCGTCGCGACGTGGCCCGGGGCTCGTTCCCCGGACCCCGGCGTGGGAAAAGTGCGACCCAGGACACACGTCCAAGGGTTGCGATCCGAGCTCTTGAGGCTGAGCTATTGTAATCCAGAAAGGAAGAATAAAGAATGGATAAACATATTTTTAGAGATTAATTTCGGTTTGATAAGGAACATGAATCACATCGGTCGAAATCGAAGATTGAGTGATGATTGAATTTTCTAGCCAAATCACTGACTAGTACATTTTATTTTGGGCACAACATTAAGAAATGTGATTTTTTTAAAAGTACCTGTTTTAACCATCAATGATGATGTGAGCCAAAGATATGTTGGAAACCTGAGCCGAAGGCATGTCGGGAGTGAAAGAAACAATGGAAGAAAGGGATAGGGTGCACTTAACACACGTGGTGATTGTGCACGATTGCCGGTTCCAAACAAAATTATGTAATGGCAAGGAGATATGTACGGTAAATACAGGGTTCGTCCGGAAAATAAGTGTACTGATTTTTTCCCGCCGCTCCAGGCGCGCCCAGCACCGCTCTGACGGGCTGCGATTGGAGGGGGGTATGTTGGCAAGCGACGCTGAAAAAGGCAGTCGGCTCTGAGCTGTGGTGTAGTGAGGAGCTCTGTTAACGCGAACCTCCACGCTCGACCCACGTCACGGAACGCGATGCCGAAGTTTTTGGAGCAGCGTTATTCCATCAAATTTGCGGTAAAGCTTGGGAAATCGTCTACCGAAACTGTCGGTATGATTAACCAGGCTTACGGGGAGTCAGCCATGTCCAGAAACATGATCTTTCGGTGGCACAAGATGTTCGTGGAGGGCAGAGAAGAGGTCGACGACGAACCACGGCCTGGACGCCCATCAACGACACTCACCGACGAAAATGTGCGAAAAGTTCGCGATGTACTGAACTCTGATCGTCGTCTTAGTGTTCGGATGATAGCAGAGCAGTGTAATGTGCCAAAAACAATAGTGCACGAGATTAAAAACATGTGGCGAGCGATCAAAAACATGTGGCGGCTGCATCACGACAATGCGCCGTCTCACACCGCGCTTGTCGTGTCGGACTTCTTGGCCAAGCACGGCGTGGCAACGCTGCCGCACCCGCCCTACAGCCCGGACTTGGCACCACCGGACTTCTTTCTGTTCCCGAAGATAAAGAGGAGTTTGAAAGGAACGCGATACGGGACTTTGGACGCCGTCAAAGAGGCCGTGACGACGTGTCTTCGAGAGGTTCCCGATGATGCCTTCGCGGGAGCGTTCCAGGAATGGGAACGCCGCTGGAACAAGTGTATCGACTCACAAGGGTCCTATTTTGAGGAATATTAGCTTAAGATATGTAAAAGTGTAATAATTTTTTTTCCTGAGCTCAGTACACTTATTTTCCGGACGAACCCTGTAAGGGCAGCGGTTGAATTTTTTTCCTGCGCCAATGTGTACGAATGCCTTAATGATTTCCACTGCTATATGGCCATGCATCGATCGCGGTAACACTTCAATCGGGTATTATCTGGTTAAATCATGCCTTGAGGAACCGTTAACTCTTTGCACTTTTATTAATTATTGTTACACGAAGGCCTCGTCCCTCCATCGTGATAACCACACAGTCGGGAAAAGTTTGTAATTGGCCAGTTTATTAAAACATTAGGGAATAAATGTGGAAAAAGTTGAGATTTGAGAGTAGAATCGGGGATATGATGTTGGAATCAGAAATTTGGCATTGCAATCGGTAATATGTGGTTGTGATCGGGGATTTCTTTGTACGTGCTTGTAGTTGCGATACGCGTCCGCGTCTTTGTCGTAGGCCGTCGCGCGTTCCAGCCGTGGAGAAAAGCGTAAATATTGCCTACGATCGACTTCGGTCGATCGGACCAGTGGCCCGCGATGTAATAAATGATGATCCACGGTTAAAAAATTACCTTATCAATTTCCAAACAGCTGGGAGACAAAGTCTTGAAAAATAACGCAATTGTCGTTAGGAAATTCGAGAAATAGTCGGTAATGAGAATTTAGGAAATGAGTGGTTACTCTGTGGATATCTGATATTTCCTTGGAGTTATTTTTGAAACTACGGAGGTAAGTGCGTGAGTAAATATTGAAAAATATTTTATAGGCTCGGTTTCACCTCGCACAAACTGAGTTAAAATGAACATTTTTGTTCTAATCCAAGGAATTTCATCGCGGACTCCTCAAAATTATTCATTGCAATCAATCCGAAGGTTCGTTTTTAATAGACGAGGATAGAGCTCGGCTCGAACTTAGCTCTTAGGCTTGTGAAATCTAATCATAATGGTAGCGGGTCTGATTACTTTTCCCGTGCCTCCTCTCTCTGTGGCAGAAGTTCGAGAAACCATTGAATCGCATTGCTTTCTTAAATATAATAGTCCAATATCATCATCATCATCACCCGGGAACCTCCGCTCGGTAGCCGAACATAGTATTCACTAGAATACCATTCCCCTTCCCTCCCACACTACGTGGGCATACAGTTCCCTTTTGTGTCAGGTGTTCAAGGTGGCTGGAAGGTCGTTTTGGCACTAGTATTGCAGCCGAATTCGCGGTACGCGGCGGAACACTCTGGCTGAAAGGAGTTGGCAGGGACGTTGCACGTTCCGTGGCGACGTGCCCTCGCCTTTTAATGTTGCTCAACGGGTGAAGAACGGCCTCCACGACCGCTTTTCGCGTATGTTTTGGCCATAAATCGTCGGGGGACGTTCCTTGACCGAGTGGAAGAGAGTCACACTTGAACTAAATGGAAAAATTTAGCGATGAGTGAGAGCGATGTAGCTCTAAAGGAAGTCATCGCATTATCGAGATGACGGGAATGTATGGCGAGGAAATGTTAGGTCCGGGGGGGGGTGCGGACCTTGATCATAAATAGGAATTCAAGGTGTTTTACTTAGTGGTCAGTCGAGAGCCACCAAAACCTTAAATTGTGAGGGGGTTCACTTTAGCATTATCATCAATGTATTAATTCGCGAATACAGTTCTCGTTTTCAAAAGGTGTCGAATGTTATGCTTGACACCGAAAGATAAAAATAAAATAACATGGAGCAAAATGCAGAGAGGAAAGATGCTCGGTTGCGAGACAAGTCCACGAGTAAACGGAAATAGTTGCGCCATCTGAGTAATACTTGACCGGTTAAGTAATTATATCAGTGCATGTTGGTAATCATTTCGCTGTCATCATCGGTGTTCATCAGTTAAAACATTTGCTTGGAACTGGCCTCCAGTCGATATTCTTCCTTTAGGCTCCAATTCAATCAATGTCTTCATGTCTCCATGTGCGCTCCAATCGTTGTGCGCGGTCCGATATCATTACCACTCTTAATGCGATGCGAAATCCCACTACTTCACCAAGTTTCTCGTTTTTTGTGTGTTGGCAACACTTTTACCAGCGCTCCAGGTAGTGCCTTCAGCTCGCTGCGACCTGAAGACTTTAGTTGAACGCTGACGAAACTGTTGCCACGAAAGCAAAGAACGAACCGAAGACATTTCAGCCTTCGCAATCGGAACTCCGTGGAAACCTTCTCCGCAACTCTTTATGTAATGTACTCCTTCCTCATCTTGAATAAGTAATTTTTGCGATTATTGACTCCGTTTGATATGGAAACTATGGAATCGTTTTCTTTAATCATTACAATCTTGCTCTTTGTGTTACTTGGCGTTTTGTATCAAACTCATTAAGTTTCTTCGTCGTAATCTTCTGAAAGTATGTGTTTTAATATCCGAGTATAGCAAGGATTTCGAGAGGAATTTGAAAGTTCAAACGGCTTTTAATCGTACTACCGTGATTCATATCGTCTTGTGATGATCTTGACCTCGATAACCCTCAAAAGAGATTGAAATTTGAACGGAGAATCGATGTATGAGTGAACTCATCTCAACACTCTGGTGTGAAGCTAATTTAATTAGAATCTTCAGTAAAAAAGATCTATTTTCTCTCGTTAATTACCTGAAAGTGAATGGCTAATTATGGTAAGGCGCATTAAACAACAGAATTGTTCATATTTTTATGAGTTAATTCTTTTTCTCATTACGAAAATATTTTAGTATGAGAAAAACAAAATTTAAACTTTTCCGCAGATTTATTTGTACTGACCTGTCTTGTGCCTGAAGATGGTTCGATGAAATGAAACGCGTTGCACGTTACAAATGAATCTGTGGAAAAGTGCAAATTTTGTTTTCCTCATAATGACGAACTTCCACTTCATCTCGCCTGAATCTGTTGAAAATATTTTAGGTAATAAACGAATCTTCTTCGTTTTAAATATTATGAGACCGTTTATTGTCGACTGAATTCGTGCTACTAATAATAGATCCGTAAGTAAATATTATTTATCATTTCTGGTTACGTCTGGGTTGAAAATATAAACAGCAACAGTAAGCTCAGGACTTCAAACGTTATGATTTCAAGTTTAAATTTATTTAGTAGTGTCTTTACCCATGGTATAAAGCCAAAATAACGTCCTTGCCTGCCAACCAATAGGTAATTAGTTCGATTCCCGCGTAGGTGTATTTTCCTCCACTTATAGCTTGAATGATTTTAAGTGTCCTTAATGTGATTTATAGTGGTTCGATTATAGAAGGGACTATAAAGTCTCATCAATCTCGCCCCATTCAAATCGTTAAATGAATAAATAATACATAATAAAATGTATAAACGAATGTTATTGTTGCTTATTCAAATAGAAGCTTTCAAATCACGAGGCATTTAAGTAAAATTAAAACGTGGTATTTGTAAAACAGTTTAGAAGTACTTGGTTGAGATTCGATTCTTTTGATTGCTGGAAAATATTTTAAAGTACACAAAGTATTCATTAAAAAACCATCAACACAGTAATCAACCCGAAGGTCTGTTTGGTAGGTGATGGTAGAGTTAACCCAGTACTAAGCCCTATATGGCGTGTGAAATTCACACATCAGGGTAGGGGGGCCAGTTCCTTTCCCTGTGCCGGTTATGGTTTCCCAGGAAGATCTGGTACCCCAAAAATAACATAGCTTGGGTGGAGCTGCAGGTGCCCAGAGAGGCTTGCCCGGGAATCGAACCCGGGACCCTCCGGTCCCTCCAACGCTCTACCCCCTGGACTACCGTGACTCAAAGTATTCATTAATGAAAACAAAAATGTACTGTTATCCCTGTAATAATTCACGCGAGCTCTGCTGTAAATGGGTGTTTGCGAAAAGGGATAGTTTTAATAATTCCACTTCTTAGGAGCCGCTGGTGCGCGGTAGAGTTCGGAAGCAGAATGGCGGGCGCGCCGTCATTGCCTGGGGTGCCCTCGAGGTTGAAACACATGAGGACCACCACGCAGCGGCGGCGCTTTTGATCCGATTCGAATGGCTCTTCGATTCTCTTCATGTGCGGGTCTCTTGTCGAGACGCTTTCGTTTCGAATGTCGAAGAGGAAATAGTGCAAAGTGTGCTAATTTACCCGATGACTCGGAATGCTCGTTTAAAGTATCAGAGATATACATACATGTATAACCCTGAGCATTTGTTATTTCTCAATATTATTTTGGGCCATTCCTGTTATAATTAGATAAAACGTTGTGAAATTCAATTAAATGTCGAGAGAATCAGTTGATGCATATGGGGCTGGATGCCAGGCGCTCTCCCATGACTGGAGTTCATTTGGCATCGGAAGCAGCAGCTCTCTCACAAGGGATACGCGGGCCTCCCTTTTGACTCAAGGAGAGAGGGACACGATGATGTTTCCACCTTCAAACGGAAGAGACGGCGGCACACAGCGATTAGTTTCACTCTCCAAGATAGAAATTCAAGAATTTTACGCCCTCTTTCAGTCAGATAAAAAAAAACCAGAAGACGCTTCATTTTTGCGTCACATTTCATTTCTAGGTCGAAAACTTCTCGTTTGTGACACTTTCAATGCGGGCTCGGTGTTTACTTTTTACTGGATAAATGGTACATATGATAGCCAAGCGGCGTAGTAATTTATCATAGAATTGTTAAAAACGACACTACTCACGAACGGTTTCCTCCTGCCGAAACATTGCGAACATGCGGCGAAGAATATCGCGGGAAATGTGACATCAGCGTGCGCCTTCGTCCCGAAAATTATGCGACGGGAGATGAAGTTTTCTCGGGTCTTCCACCGAGTCAGGGGTTCCATGTTGATTTTAATGGGCCAATATGGAACCCCTGACCCGGTTGATGACCCGAGAAAACGTCTTCATCAAGCAAATACGCCGGGAAAGCACCGGATCTTACTTTGCAACGGTACCTTCACCGTTTCAACCCGGTCCCTTGCGACCTTTTGCAGGTAATTTAATGCGAGTTTGTTGTGTTTATCGCGATGATTTCAAGTTTCTACACAGGTCGTGTTACTCTGGCGAGGTTGGTGCCCTCACATTGACTTATTTCTTATAGCATTTTTTCGTACACGGACTGAGATATGAAGTCCCCCACCAACTTGAGTGTGATTGATATATGAGACTTGAGTTGAATATCATTGGGAATTTATGCCACGTGGCTTAGAGCAGTGGATAGTATTTCATAATTTAGAAAAATTTCAATCATGGTTCTAGGATTAAGTGCAATTTTAGATGACGGTGGAATTAAACTGCTAAGTACATCATTGGACTGCGAACGCCTGAGCGAGTGGAAACGGGGGCAGGTGGAATTGAAACTACCTCCTCCACAGCATTGCGTTCGCTCAAAGAGCGTTGATTGTTTTGTCTTTTATTTCGCAATTTTAATATTCTAGCGCGAAATCAACGCAGTCGCCTCTGGAACCTAAAAAAATAAACACTACTCACGCGAACACTGTGCATCACTCAAACTGCATCCTCAACTCTCATTCTCTTCTTCGAGTGAAATTAACGACCCGTATTTTCAAACAACGCCCGAGGGTCCATCGCAAAAATATTGATCCCTTTTATTTTTTTAATAAACCGGGAAAACCCTGAATAATGCAAAGACTTTTCCATTAGAACTTTTTCGAAGAAAATCGTCTCTCAAGGAATTCGCTTGGCACGAATTGCGATCGCTTGTCTTCCCTCGGCGTTCCCTTGTCTCTCCTGCACTCCTTCGATTAGTTGATCCTAAGGGAAAGCGGGTCCCGGGAGCGGGGGGTCTGCAAATGGCCCCCCGGCCCTTTTCAGGGGACCACCACCGACTAGACTGCTCTCTCTCTCTCTCTCCATTCTCCCCCTCGCTCCCCCACCCTCACCGCACGCCTCCTCCTCGCCAACCCTTTCTCTCGGATTGTGCGGGCGGTTTCGGAGCGGCTGCTGGAGTAGGCGGAGTCGTGGAGATCCGCTGGATGCGCCCCTGCCCCCCGGGCCGGCCCTGGGCGTCCATTGGAAGCTTAGTCGGGATGCGGGGAGGGAAGAAAGTTAGGAGGTTGGTGCGCCAAAACCTGGGAAGGGCGGTGAAAGAAAGTCGGTGCGTGTCTGAGAGAGAGAGAGAGGGACGGAAATAGCAGGGCATTATAGCTTCCCCGGCTGTTTCTCTAAGGCTCCGCTAGGGAGCACCCGCAGCGGTGGCACATGTGGAGGTGGTCGGGCGTGCGTTTGCGAGCGCCTGCCCGACACGTCTCGTGGATGGCAGACGAAAGTGAGGGGAAAAAACCGTGCTGGGAGATCAATATGTTGACAGAATGAAATATGCTAAAAATACATTTCTTTTTTCACGGACTATGTGGACAACTCTCAAGAAATTCCTCAAAAAACGAATGAATGTGTGATCTAACAAAAAAAAAGAGCACGGGAGGAATACTATTTCTGAAATCACATAGTCAGGGGAATCCCTCGAACAACAGATGAAAGTGTATCTGGTGAAAATGGAGCGGGTGTGTGGTCTATTTCTGGGATTATACTGGCAGGCCATCTAGCGAGTGACATCTCGTGAATGATAGCGTCTAAATGTCGGTAGACTCTCGGCTGACTGAATTAGTTTGGCCTTTTTTTTGCCGGCAGAAGTGCCTATTTAACCATCAGAACACGTATGGATGTCGCAGGGATTGAATGTTCAAATGGCAGGCCAAGTACGAGTACTCGTACTGTTAATTTGTGGTGGGGCGTTTGGAACTCAGTACCGCGGACAGTTCCCGTTAAATAACTTGTAGATCGCTAATTCTCTGATGTTCCATGGCAGGGTAAAATTTTGCTTGAAATTATTATGAGCTATTTTATCATGTACTGGTTAGGATTTAATTTCAAAGGGGTAAAACAAATGTAGATTCAGCCACTGTACGCTTGTGTGCATATATTTATTTGTGCAAACTAAAAATGTTAACCTTGAGAGTTTTATTTCTTGTTTTACGTGGCTGTTAAAATTGAAAATTTTGAATGCAAAGATGTTGAAAACTGTTGATGTGATCATTGTCGCTTTCAAGATTTGAAACTTAATGTATTATTTTCCAGATGAGCGTGTATATGCAAATTGAATGAAGTGCATTTTTCTTGCATCTTTTTATTCCAACTGAAGAGTTTGTTAAAAGTAATTCCTGGGCAAGGCTAATCAGAAGTAGGAAAACTTAAGTAGTAAGAAGCCTTCGATCTGCTGATATCTTCGTCCAATTTGTCGGCGGCTTGTTGTATTCGATAAAATGCTATTTCAGTACTTCGTGTGTGTGTGTGAGATACATTTTCAGAATAAAATATCTGAACTCACGTGCACAGTAAATAATTGTGGAATGCATATAAGGTTGCTCAATTATAATCAGAAAAGGCTTCGAAAATGGGAGGTAGGAAGTATATAAATGTAGAAAAAACAAATAGTAAATAATATTAAGTGATAATGAAAAATAATTTGTCAAATTATCATTATTTTTCTCTGTAATGCGATATTAATTGTTAATTTCTTTTTTTTTTGTGTTCGTAAAATCTCTCCTCTCTCCCCACTTTGTGCCCTTCGTGAGTTTGGGCTAGTAATTTGCTATATTCTGTAGTTATGGTAATGTTATGCGTGTTACATAATCTTAGTGATGACTATTTTATGAATCTAGAACTTAGATAAACATTAAAATGATTTTTTAATTATTAAACATATCAACATAATCATTTTTGACCAGAAGTGCCAATTTAGTTAGTTTTTCATTCGTCGGGGTAGTTTTATGATATTCGGTAAATTAGTTAGCTTTCTGAGAAATACAAATGTGTCCTCTTCATCTTCACTCTTGCCATTTGACCCTTGGTCATAGTTACGAGTCACATGTAGTTGGAATGCCGAGCGAATTGTGCCACTGACGGAGTGGTTAAAAGCATGGGATTGGAGAGTTTTGAAATTTAATAAATAATAATTTATGAAAGCGATTAGCTTCTTTATGACCGTTAAAAAAAAATCAGCTCATAATCCAGATGACTAACTTAGATAATTGTTCAGATTATTTCTGTGCTGAGGACCCCCAAGTGCGCTTGTTAAATTCTTGCATGCTTCCTTTAATTGGTTGAATGAACGGAAATTCATGCTCTTCTGCACAAAGGGAAAACTTCGTTCCATGTGGTTTTTAAGAATAAAAGTATATTCATATAAGAATTTCAATGTCACGTCATTCTTTATATTTTTTACCTACGCTCCCTACTTTAAATTGCCATTGATATTTCTTCATTTATATCAGCTTTTAGGTCATTTTTCGGACTTCGAAATTTAGTCATTCGTCGTAAGCATTATTCGTTTCGCCTCCATGTGCAGCTGATGTCAGTTTTATAAAAAGGTTTATTGTCGCGGTAATCCTGTTAAGATTTGTTTTAATCGTTCATTTTGTACATTAGCTGATCAAGTATTCGACACTGGTTAGCGTTCAATGCTGACTTCTTTCAGTACCTTTACCTCGGAAGTGAAATGAGTAGCATTTCAAATTTTCAGTTTCGCGCATTTTTTTTCCTAAAAACAATTCAAAAAACATAATATTTCCTGTTTTCATATCCTATCGTATTAGCCACGAGACTGCTTTATTGTGCGACTCAAATTTGCTAACGTGATGAAATGTCGGGTTATTTTCCGTCCAACTGCCGTCTTTCTCTTGGTGAGAAGTAAGTGGATGCAAATACAGCCAGGCCCTCCTCCTCTTGCACACCCACACTGCGGCTTAATACAGCTTCCACGTCATAGGAACTGGGTCATCCGGGGCATTCACCTTCTTTCTTTGTTGAGAAGTACCAGCAAAGATATCCCACGGCGTCCTCTTTCTTCGTTTTCCGCCGTTCCTTATTTCTTGAACATGGATAGGATTGCTTTCTGGTTCGTTCATTTCCTTCCGTTTGCCTCATCTCCCTCTCCGACGTATTTCGATCGAATGCGGCATTAGGATATATCTTTGCCCCCCCCCCCCCTTCCCAATTTCGCCAGCGGTAATCCTGCTTTGTCTTTTTGCAGTATGCTCTCGGACACCCTAAAATCTAGGGAACACGCGTCGTATCGGAATATAAACATGTCTGATGTAGCCAGAAATTAGTTCGGTAATATTTTTTTAATTTTTTGAACTAATTCTGTAAGTATATAATGTAAAACGACGCCATAAAACTATTATTTACAACAATACTCGGATGATACAAAAGTAATTTCGACTAATGCACGACTATCAAGTATTTAAACAATGTGAAGTTAATTCGTAAGCGGATATCCTCGAATTAATTAGTAATTGGTGTGGCAGTAGATAACGTATCGTTAATGAGTGATATATAGTATTTTCATTTCCCTTTAATTTTACATATGTGTTTTTGGAGAGAGGAATGCTCATGGCGTGATATTGATTATATTGCATGCTTTTGGTAATCATTATCTTATCACTGGATTTTGGGCCTTTTTTCTCGACAACTGGGCCTAATAGATGGAACGCTACAGTACTATTATCGTCAATTCACTGTACCAGTCATCTGAATGCATATTGCATCGTAATGGAGGTGAAAATGTCTTGTCTTAATATCGGCGGCCAAAGCCTACGAGCCAGTTTAAATGTTTTTTGTAATGTGTACCTACGGAGTGTGCTTCTCAGAGTGAATGGTGCAGTATTTAATGCTCGTCTACATTGCGTAGTATGTGAATTTCAAAATTGTTTATTATACGTACGACTTTTCAGAGGACTTTTAAATCTACTTGTAGCTTTGAGAGATGGAAGGGTACTGGTCATCTGATTAGTCTCATGTTTATCTAAATGATAATTTTATAGTTTTGTATAGATTGTAGTAAACAAAAATATCATTTTCACCATGACATCGTAGTTATGCAATCATCACAGTATATTCAACGCGTGTAAATATGTTTACTAGCAGCCTTTTTTGTTATATTCCTTATCTTAGAAGAGGTAAATAGACATTTGCAAAACATTGGCGTGAAGAAATTTAGTTTTACATTTTGATCGCTCTCCGAAGTATTGCCGACGATCTGTTTATATGGTTCAGTGCTGCATATCAATCGAACCCGTGGAGAAAAATGTTCTGTTACTTATATGACGTCTTGCCCTGTAATGGAAGACGCACAGATCGGTCGAGCACTCTTTCACCATTTAAGACATTTCCATGGAGTGGAGTGTTCTGATGCACTGGATCGTTTCTCGCAGTAAGTAGCTCCACAGTGAATGTCCACATCGGGCGAGACATCTTCAGTGACCTGAGAGGGATTCGATTCCCGCGACCTTAGGAGTCAGCCTGCTAATGCGCCCCTACCGAGCTAAACCCTTCGACGCGTTACCCTTTCCACCCAAATATTTCTCGAGATTTAAGAGCCAACCCACATGACTCTATATTGAAGATCATATTTCAACCTTTTCTGAACCAGGGCCAAACATTTTTCCGAGAAATTGTCCCAAACGGATGAGAAATGCTTATATTTCTACTGCGAGGCCTTCGGAGGTCTATTTTCCATGTGCGAATTTAGCGTAAGGGGGGGGGGGGGGAGGAAACTTCATCTTTCCGCGGCGCCTCCAGGGTTTCTGCTCTCTCTCTCTGTCTCTCTCTATCGCTCGCATCTCTTTTTCTTCCTCAGATGGGGAAATGAGCTCCCAAAGACTACGACTGACTCTGTTTACGGAAATCGACTCTGCGATTTTCTTCCACCCCGCGGCGTTTGCTGCTCTTAATTTTTTTTTCGCCAAAGCGATCTGGAGTTGCCGATGGGGTTTCTCCGCGCGACACCCTCTCTCTCTCTCTCTCACTCTCTTTGCTCTCTCTCGTCTAAAAATACACCATCGAAATGTTTGTGCATGAGAGCGGTCGGTGCTAATAGAGGCCGGCATGTATTTCCGGCCAAGTCCTCTCTCGCTTCAAAGTCGGTGGCGGACTAAAACTGTGGAGGCCGAAGGAGAGCCTCCCGTTAATGAAACGGAAGGTTTATTCCATAAATCATTTCATTAATGGATAGTCCCTCGGACAGTGAGTGATTTTCAGCTTCATGGTTTTTCTTCGTGCCCTTGACGTGATTTGTCGTTTTTTTCCACAGCCGCAAGTTTCTATTTGTTGCGATTTTTGATGCGGATTCGGTTGCATATTTTTTCAAGAAACACTGCCACAGCTTTGAGAAAATTCTAATATCTGCTGTAATTGGTGGATGGATTATGTTGATCGTGACCCATTAAATTAACAAATACAGAAGTATATTCTACCATCTAAAATATTCCTCTATCTTTCTTTTTATTGGTTGATTATGGTCAAGGGAGAATTTACCTGTGCCAATGTTAAATAAGTCAGTATTCTCTTGTAATTGATAAAATTCCGTCGGCTTGCTATGCGCCTTTTCTAGGGTGTCATTCGCTCTACCGATTCACATAACCAACGGAAGTTATTGCACTTAAGTCAGTAAAATGTCTGGGTATCAGATGCTCAAGTGTTGTTTATAGTATTGCTCCAAAGATGAGGAATGTCATATATGTTTGCTTGGATTGGCTGGAAGTGTCCAATTAGTCCGATAAGGACAAAAGAACAACATAGCTAGAGGGCCGTTGAAGGATTTTTTTTCGATTATTGAATGTGTTTGCCTCATTCTGTCGAGGACGATCCAAACATTCAGGTGTGGTCACGACGACTATACCTCAGGTCACGTCTGGGGTTACCTTTGTGCCGTTAAGTTGTTGACTGCATGTAATATAAAGAAAAAGCTGAGCGCTTACGATTTTCCTGGTTATAGGCGCCTCCGTCGTTTACTAGTGTTTCGTAACACTGACACAATTGTGTTGAAATTAAACTTGCGCATTAAATGCCGCTGTCTATTACGATTCATACTAGTAAAAATTGCCGGAACCTCTCGCAGCATGATCAAGAAGTCATTTTCAACATCGGTTAAGCCGGCGAGAAGCTATCCAGCAAACTGATACGCCGGGAAAATGGAGTTTGTTGGTGTCGGTTGATGGAAGTGAATGAAGGATTACGTTTTCATGGATTGCGATTGAATAGGTTCGCAGCATCGCTCTGCTCGAGTAACTTGCGGTCACTGGTCATGTGTACTTTGCTCGGTATTTCGAAATAATTTGAGCTAGTCTTTATGAATATAATATTAAATTTCTAAGGGTTTCGTTGAAGTGTTTCTATGATGAATAGACACTGGAGAGGATTGCAATAAGACATAGGACACGGAGGCATTTGCGACCAGGAAACCATTTTAAACTCTCTTTGTGGTAGGTTGAGAAGAAAATGTTATAGAATAATTTTTTTTTAATCCCCGGTGTTATATATGATCTTTACGTTGGCAACCCTGCTCTCCCTGAAGCTGTCGTTCGTGGATTGAGAGCGATTGAAGCGCAGCGTTAGGAACTGCGAAAAAGGCGAGCGGCTTCTGGGGGAGCCGCCGCCGCCGCCGGGTGTTGCTCCCCCGGAAGCGGGCCTTCCCTGCCCCCCCCCCGCCCGTCCTCCCCCGCCTCGGAGAATGGGGTAATGGGCCGTGAAAAAGGAGCGGAAATTTGACAAAATGGAGAGTCCATAGAAAGGTTAAGGGGGAATACGACTTAATGTCAGATTCCGCGAAGACTACGCACCTACGTTCATGCCAAGAGGCCTAATCGTCAATATAAAATTATTTTAATTGTTAGGTATGATTTCGGTACCCTTAGATAGTTGCTCATCTTAATTGACGAAAGTAAATCGCGAACAGCAGGTTCTCATTTTAGATACCCAGGCCCAGACTCATCCTTTCATTTAGTCGGAAGTCTCGTCTGGGACACTTGTCTGGCCTCATACTGTCGAGACAAGTTGAACGGCGTATCTCTTTTTATTTAGTCCTGTGTTTACGTCGTGAGAATAAACAATTCTAATCGGAGGCATTAGGGAAGGAAATGGCACTCGCTGCGTTGAACTCTGGCAGAAAGCGACCATCCGCTTTCGCCTGTCGCGCGGGACAACACACTCTCTGCGCCCGTCGCCTCCGGGATGAAATGTAATGGCCACTTGGCCAGAAACCTTTCCGGATGCCTCTGTCAAACATTACATCGTGTGCTAGATTTTGTCGCGTGTGAAGGACATGCATACGTATGTTCAGATGGATTGGATTATATTTTTCTTCATTGTACTCATTAGTCGTTCTAAGCAGTGACTAAAGCGTTACCTTTCAGGATTTTTCTAAATTAAATCTGACGCGCCGTGAGTCACGCATCTTATTTATTATAATAATGATTGCCTCACTGAATTATCACAATCGATCCTGTCTGTGACCATGCCTCGCGAGAAGTATGCGAGAAGAAGTGTTTATGTATCAAATAATAAACCACATGAGAGTATTTTATGTCGTCAGAAAAGGTGATGGAAGTATTATCTTGTCGTCATAATGGCAATGCGTTGTTATAGCGACGCAAACGGGTATAAAAGCAATTCTGCCACAGTTAATGTCGATATTTGCCGCTTCCCTGGAATTCTTTTAACCTCTATGCTTTATTTGTGTGCTATTTACTATAATATTTCTTCTGTTATACTTCAAGCTTGTTCCCTCCCGTAAATCACCGTCCGTTAACTCACACAATTCCTCTCGTTGTTACCTCATTAATCGCTCTACACCTCATTCGTCATTGCCAATGGTCACGTGAATAATACGTATGCGTGGCGACCAATAGGAATTGATTAGGTAACTCTTCTGAGTAAGAGATAAGTCGTACGAGATGAGGTAGTCCTTATATGAAAATAAATGATTGATATTTCTGCGGTTGTTGTTGGACTCATACTTTTCAAACGATGGCATTAATTCTCGGAATGCCATCGGAATCGAGGTCCTTTTACATACAAATTTTAAAAGCGAGCATCGTAAATATCTGAAAGTTATTCACGGAGGATTACACTTCCAATTTTTCCAATTACGTTAGTGTCTTTTAGTACTTAAAAGAATCACTAAATAATGAGACTAAAATCACGTTAAACTATTGAATTCAGTTTATCCTTCTTTTTAAGAAGTTATGATGGATTACGTGGCAGTTTTTCTTATATCATTCAGTACGAATGTGAGTGAATTTGAAAAGCGTACTAATTTTGCGGGACTAATTTCAGTTAATGTTAATCGTGTGTGCGTCTCTTTGAGTGTCCGAGTGTTTCCTTGGGACACATCGGTGGCGGGGAAGGGAGGCGAGGATGAAGTTATGGGAGCCGGCTCACCATTTAGTCTGTTTGAAGAGGGCGCCGGAGGACGGGTCCCCATGATCCTCGTTTAAACGTTCAAACCGAAGGATGCTGCTCTGCTCTAAGAAGTGTTCGACGTACGAGGACAGAGTATCACTCAGGTTGGGGGTGGGAAAAGAGGGGGGGGTAGAGGGGGTTGGCTGAGGAGAGGAAGTTTCGGCGAAATAAATTCTACCAACTCGGAGGATCCTCGGCGAAGTGAGCAAGCACCACGGGCCAGAGCTCTTGAAGTAATGGACTCGAACTAATTTGAAGTTGTCCTCCATCCGGTCGCAAAAACTAATGGAAGTTTGAAAAGTTGGGCGAATTTATAAAATAAGGAAAACTCATCAGCTTACCGGAAGTATGAAATTTTTCGAGGAAAGCATTTAATTACACCCATATTTAATTTCGAAACACCTTTAATATGGTTCTTATTGTTGAAATTTAGACCAGTGTGTTAATATACGTGATGCTGATGAATTACTGCGCGTATTTATTCACAAAAAGATGTTCGGAGCACCAAGTACGCAACTTCCGGACCGTTTGCCGTTTTCTGATATCGGCGTCTGGCAGAGTCGGCGAAATCCGCGATCGTAGTCCTGTGCCATGCATTAATCGCACAGATCGAAGTGCACGGGGCGTTGGAATGGTGTATATGGTGCCTTTTGCCTATTCCCTTTGGCGGGGGGGGGGGAGAAATGGGGTGGGGTGCCACTGCCCGCCCCCCACACCCACGCTCCCTCCTCCTCTGTCTCGTTATTTCTGCTCTCCACCCGCTCCCCCCTCCCCGCGCTCTCCCCTCCCCCCCTCCCGCTCTCCCTTGTCTTGTCTCGCTCGCATTGCCGCCTCCTCTCGCCATGGCAAGCAATACTGGTAATTATTACGCGTAGGCGTTAAAGGTAAGAATGGTATGGTATTACGTGCGCTTTCCCATATGACAGTCATGGAATAATTTATAGCCCTTCCCCGGTAGACATTTATTTAAACCACGACAATTTTCGATGTAATACACCATATTCAGGTGTAAATAAATATCTAATGGAAAAATGCTATCATTTGTTCATTATTATCTTCAAATACTACAATATCAGGCATGAAACTGCAATTTGCCCATATGGCAAGATACGCTCGTCTCGTTTGGACGGTGCGGGCGGCTTAGCACATAATTGTGTTCTTGGACATCTGTTTTAATCGCCCAATGGCAACGATTGAGTTGAAATTAATTCGTTCGACTTCCTATTTTTTTCAAATTTCACATCAGAACTGCCACGGGCTACGAGCTGACAAGCGGGGTAAATGATGTATTTTCAACGCTGGCGCCCGTTCATACATCTAACGTGTAGACTTATTCAGGTGCTTAGTGCGTCTAACTCCTTACTTCGAAGGGTCGAATCCCGCGTCGAGCGTGGGTGGTGATTAAACTCAGGTCGACCGTCCCCAGGAGGCCTAATGGCCAGCCTAACGCCAACGTATTACGGGCGGAGGAATCACGAATGTAAGATTAGAGAGATAGGTTTTAAATTTAAATTTCATTTTTTTCCAAGAGCAATAAGAGACCAGAATGCTTGTAGTCGTAATCCCCCAGGTGTCAGTTCAAGTATTAACCTACAAGGAAGGGACTGCGCATGGTTATATATATATATATATATATATATATATATATATATATATATATATATATATATATATATATATTAAGGTAATCTACCGGTTAAGGTAGGTTTTTGGATGGACACAACTACCAAACAAACATTTTATTGCTCCTAACAAAACACAAAATCCACCATCCTACTCTACTAGTACTCAGAGATGAAGAGGGACCTGATATACTATATATCAGGTCCCTCTTCATCTCTGAGTACTTTCTTCCTCCCTTCATCCCGTCCAACATCCCTATCCTGTTCCTTCCCTTTCCGCTTATGCCCAACATTCACCCCTCTATCACAGTCTTCAACATCCCACTGCCGATCAATACCCCCTTCATCCACTTTTCCTGCCTCCATAGGATTGCTCCCAACGAACCCCTCTCTTCGCCCACCATACCAAGTACTTCCTCATTTGTTTTCTTCTCTGTCCATTTCACCTTCTCCATTCTTCTCCTCCAATCTACATCTATCCTCCTGCTTCAATGACCACGTTTCCGCGCCGTACATAGATACGCTCCATATCCAAGTTTTTACGAGTATTTTCTTAATATCCTTACTCAACGTCCCTCTCATCAACTCCCTCCTCCTTGTGAAAGCCTCTTTGCCTAGCGCAATTCTTCTCCTTACGTCCCTACTACTTTGACCTTGTTGGTCCAAAACACTACCGAGATACGTAAACTGTTCGACCTGCTCTAATTTTTGCCCTCCTATTCTAATGTTAAGCTTGGCCTTTTTCTTTCTAGAAAATGGCATAACCTTTGTTTTATTAATATTGATTCTCATCCCATACCTGTCGCACTGAATTTCCAATTCACTCAGCAATGCTTGCAGCCCCTTGGCTGACTGACAAACTAAAGCTTGGCCATCAGCAAACCTAACTGATTTAACGACTTCCCCTCCCACTTTCCTTCCTACCTCCAGTTCTTCCCATGCCTCTTTGATCATTTCCTCTGCATACAGGTTGAACAGCAACGTTGATAATGGTTAACCCTGCTTTACACCCCTTTCTAACACTGCCCATCCGGACTCCCCGTTTCCTACCCGCACCTGAGCAGTCTGCGACATGTACAGGTTGCAGATTAGCCTCATTTCCCTCCAATCTATTCCTATTTTCTGCAATATAAAATATTCCTATTTTCTCGTTAGTTTTTCCTAATTCACTCTATCAAACGCTTTTTCGAAATCTACGAAACAGGCAAATACCTCCTGGTTGTGTTCTATATTCCTCTCGATTAATAATCTCATTACTGCAATGGCATCACGCGTACCTCCCCCCTTCCTAAACCCAAACTGATCATCCCCTATATCATCATTTGCCCTACTCTCTATCCTTTTGTTTATGATCCTGAGAACAACTTTAGCTGCGTAAGATATCAAACTTATTGTCCTGTAGTTCTCACAACATGTAGCCTCTTTCTTTTTCGGAATAAGAACTAAAACTGATGTCACAGATGTTCCGCGGGAACTATTGAAATGTTTAGGAAATCCACCCCCACGGCCTTATTTAGTTTCATCTCCCTTAATGCCCTTTCTATCTCATTGTCTAGTATGCCTGGACCTAAGCTATCATCCTCTACGTCATATTCTTTTTCAATGTCTAACTTTGTTGGTCTAAGTTCTTTACTATACAGTTCTTCTATATACTCCTTCCACATCTCTTGGATCTTACCCGCGTCAACTATTACCTTACCCGCCTTATCTCTAACTGCTATCGTTGATCTCCCTTTCTTACTTCCCGATAACGATTTAACTTTGCTGTACAGCGCACCGATTTCACCCTTCCTCTGCAGACTTTCCATATCCTCGCACTGCGTCTTCCACCATGCTTCTTTTGCTTTATTTGTCGCTCGCCTCAATTTATTGTTTAATTCTTTGTACTTCATTTTGCCTAATTCTGTATTTACATTCTTCCATTTTCGCCGCTCATCCATCTTTGTGATCATCTCATCCGTGATCCATGGTTTTCTAGTCATTATAGCGTTTACGGTTTAAATAGTTTCTTTCGCGGCTTTAGACAACCCTTTCTTGAAACCTTCCCTTTTTTCTACGATAGTACTTAGCTCTTTACCATCCTCCAAGATTTCCTCTGCCGCCATTTGTATTCCTTCTTTTTCAAACCATTTAATGCTTCTGTATTCCATTTTCTAACTCGCCGCCCCTGCTTTATATTTTTGAAACGGACGCTACATTTCATAACAACTAAATTGTGGTCAGAGTCCGCATCCGCTCCCGGGAAGCTGTGCGAATTTATCACACTGTTCCTAAACCTGTGTCTAACCAGGATATAATCTAGCTGATACCTTCCTGAGTCACCTGGCATTTTCCATGTATACCTGCGTCTTTTGTGGTGTCTAAACCAAGTGTTGGTGATGACTAGCCCCTGTCTCCTGCAGAACTCAACTGCTTTCTCCCCGCGGTCATTCCTCGTGCCTAAACCGTAGTCCCCGACCTCGTCACCATCTCTTCCTTCGCCTACCGTCGCATTCCAATCCCCCATCGACCTATTCTTCCTTATGGTTGCTGGGTGGCATGTATACCTGAATAATAACCGTGTTCGTCGGTTCTGCTTTTAGCTCTACTAGTAATAATCTCTCCGTTACCTGCTCTATGGTGACTACGCTTCTTCCTTCCTCTTCATGGCAACCCCTCGTTGGCTCTCGTCCCCGCCGCTGTATATTATTCTATAATGATCACTCCAGTAATCCCCGCTATCCTTCCATCTCACCTCGCATAGACCTAAAATATCTATTTTTCCCCTTTCCATCTCTCCCTTAACATTCTCCAATATCCCTGTCCTCATCATTGTCCTAACATTCCACGTTCCTATTCTAACTAATGTGGTCTTCTTCTCCTGCGTCTTCTGTTCTGCTGCTGCTGGTTTTCCCTTGCAAGGGTTTCGTGGGATGACGACCGCGGAATCCATGCCTCCCCTGCTGCCGGGCACGACCCACGTCCGATTGGGCCGAGCCCCGTAGTTACCAGGACTCAAAATCTCTGTATTGTCCATCATATTTATCTTGGGAATGATAATTAAGGTGGTTTCCCGTTGCCTTCCTCAATAGTGTTTTTACGTGACACCATCACTTACTGGTCGCCCCACAGGGGTCAGACGCCATTGCAGCCGCCTCACTGAGGAACAGACGCTGCGTGGACTACCTTTTGTCTGGCTCCTAATCTTCGACCTCTCTGGCATGGGTGACCCTACCAGGAGCAATAATTATTACTCCCGCCAGCACAGCTCTAGGGGTCATCGGAACGCAGAAGCCCTTCCACCACGTCAAGGTTGTAGTCCGGGGATATATATATATATATATATATATATATATATATATATATATATATATATATATATATATATATATTGTAGGTTCCTCCACCCATTTGAAAAACCCAAACCCCCTCACCCTTTTCTTCTGATGCTGCACCCCCTGCGACACACACTTTTGGTGGCTCTCAGGGTATTGATGTAGATGTAATGACGAGCTTAACAGAAGGGTGCACAAGGGATGGACGAAATAACAAACGTTTGCGGGAGTAGCGGATTAGACGCGTGAGCTGCCAGTGGAGTTTCGTGATGCATGCGCAGAGATCGGCAGATGTATTCAGATTTCCTCTCCTCTCTGCCAGGAGAGCGGAGGCGTCCGTCCATTCGCCGCACCCCCCCCCCCCCCGTCATCCCCCCCATCCCCCGGGGGAGGTAGGAGACGACCGCAGCCTGCCGGCCACCCCCATCACCCTCCCTCGCCGGGGCTGCTATCCTCCCTCCCCACTGGAGTGTGTGGGACCTCGGCGAGAATTTTGGCTTCGACGCCTCTCTACTCGCGGTCGCCCCTGTCGGAGGCCAGGGCCCTCGTCTACCCTCGTGGTTAAGGGCCGTGCCGCGCTCGAAACTGGCTTCGGGGTGCGATTTGAATAGAACGCCGTCGAAGTGTGGTTTTATCGACGTCGTCGCGTTCAACGAAGCAGGGAGGACTGTAAGATTTTCCGTCATTGAGGTTACAGGGGTTTTCACACTTTTCGTGCCATGTCATCGTATGATGTACGTCATGTATTTAGTGAATAATGTCAGATATCCCCTAGATACCACAACTTGTGAATAACCGTGGGGATCCTGGGAAAAGAACATGTACTTTTCATTCGCCGTAAGGCTCAGCGTGAATTATAATAAGATTAATGAATGCGGAGCTCACGTTGTGAGACGAAACCTTTGGGTTGTGAATGGTTGTAGATTTTTAGAATATGTATTAACCTGCAAACCACCGCTCTTAATCTTTCTAATTTTACTGACATGATCTCTCCTTCCTTAGTGCGATCGGGGTAATAATACATTTTCAAAATCACTGCATAAGAGATGTAATTCCGCGTTATGCAAGAGATTTAATCTGTAATTTAACCTTCGCTCCGTGAGTGCTTCCCAGCCTAGCTGCTCTTATATTTTCGATATGCTACTAACTGTATGATAAAAACGTTTTACTAATCTACAGGTATCTCCTCTACGATGCCCACGATTCCAATTCGCTAATTAATCCAACTTCTCTAGGATTCCACATACTAGTAGCATAGTCTATCCAGCGACAGATAAAATTTCTCTTTGACCTTTTCATCACATTCACCAAGTACTCTTTTAATGAAACCTAATTTTTTGTTAACTTGTCCGCATATTTCCCTCGTGTGTTCATCCCAGGAGAGGTCGTGAGTGAGGGTAACGCCCTGGTGTTTAATCGAGTCTCAACATTCCATTTCGGTGTTCCCAATGCACTAGTAGTGTTCGGGAGGAAATCACGCTTTAGATATAACGATGATAACATTACCGTCGATATTTTAGTTGTAACTCGATCGGTAATAAGAACGTAAGAAATAATTCGGACGAGACAAGAAGGATTTACGGAGTGCACGAGTAAATGTAGAGGAAGTGGCAATTAAAACGAAACCATACCCCGAACCCATGTTCCACACAGAGGATAGCCGAAAGAAAGTGCGAATAAATTGGAAATATGGAATGCGTCAAATTTAGTCTACCAGTCTTCGGACCGAAGGCCTATAGAATGAGTGACCATTTTTAATCTATATCCATCTCTGAGATTTTCATACCGCGTGTGCATGAGTCGACGTTTAAAATTGATTATCCGCTCGTCCCGGATTTAAATCACGACACGGAATTCGTAAACTAATCTTGCCAGCTCCCTTAAGGGCTCGGCATCGAAATGCAATATGGGCATCGAACCTATCATAGCTGTAGATCGGAATTCCGCACGGTTCCACTCACGCTCGCTCGGCTTGCGAAGACGTGAGAATGTTTGGCACGGCCGAGGGAGAAGAGGGCGGTGGGTCGGCGGGATTCGTTTGGCCGCCCGGGTGGAATTGTTCGAGAGCCGCGCGAGGAAGGTCAGTTTCAAGGCTCGTGTCGCAACGGGAGCGGATCGAGGAAGGGAGTTTTTGGATGCAGGGCCGTCTTTTATCCGGGCGGGTGGTGGTGATTGGTTTATGACCGAGGGCGGCGGCGGCGGCGGGGGTCGGTAGGCGATTGTTTGTTGATGCGATCCAGAGGGGATCCCTCTCCGCGCGAGCATCTTCAGCCCTGAGTTTTTTTCCGGGAAGTGTGGCCGGGGACGCACGGGAAAAGTAACAGTGTCAAGGGTGAAGGAGAGAGAGCATTGTGGGGTCTCGGTTTGTAGCTGAGGAATCAGCTGATAAGTGGAGAAAAAAGGAGAAATGTGACGGATGGTCACGTTTTTATCAGAAGCTGTGGCACAAGCCTCTGTGTTGACTCATATTTATCGTAGGGTTTTGTTCCCGGTGCAGAAAGTCGTGCGTTTTAGTTTATATGTTAATTAATTTTTTTATCGCTCTGGCTCGTGAAAGCCTCTCGGAGAACGTTCGCAAGTCAGCGAAGAAGGGCCAAAGTATTGAAAACAGGGTGGCGCAGAAGACAGAAAACGCACAGCGTGCATCGCACGCTTTTTACAAGGAAACTTCAATGGTCGATGTTGTTCATAATTAGTGCTTGGTGCTCTAGTTAAATGTCCCATTTCACTAGTTTTTAAAGAATTGATTGGGTTGCGTCCATTGATTATTAATGTTAATGGTGATTGCTAACATTCGCTGCGGAATTATCTGCGGAGTTAAGAATATATGCAACTGATTATTAGTGGTCTCCATTTATAGTGACGTTACTTTCATTTTGACTACTTTAAACCTTAGATCACGAATCGTTGACAGGTTTAGGTTACTTTGTTTGGAATAACTACAAAGTAGTGTACCTACTATAGCAAATAAAATGGAATAAATTACGATTAGAATCATCTGACACGTTGGCACACGCCTTCTATCTCCTTGGGACATTTTCCTCGTGACGGGGGCTTACTCATTTTAAGTCACGCAGTGTTTGCCTGTGGTCAGAACCTGTGATCAGCGACTTAATTAATTAGTTTAATCCACTTTTGTTGTGAATGAATCCAACCACTGATTCTTCCTCTTTTTCGAATAGTGCTGGTTGATGAAAAGTTGGAACGGAAGACGATCCGCTGTTTTCGGAGGATTAGGAACGGTCAAAGCCACTCTGCTAATCTTCCAAATCAGCAGTCGTAGAAATTACGAATGACTCTCGCAAAATCTCAATGCCTACATTTCTTTTTGTGGGAAATATTGGCGTGGGGCAAGAGTGTCTCGGTGGCACCGCAATGGCGCTCTGATTGTGTACCGTCATGAGGACGTGCTAGATAAGGCCAATGAGGGGCTGCCGGCGCCGGAAACAGAGGGCTGATTACCTCCGCGCTCCTTGGGGGAGAGGAGATCCTCAACATCGATCGAAGGGGTTTTGTGATAGAGGAAGAGGAGGTGAGGACATTACGTCTGCTTTGGAAAAGAACTCTGAGAGTTTGGTAACTCAAGACGCATCGGGGTGACTTCATCCCGCGTTAGATTTCATTTATTCGTTTGACTGTAACTGATAAGTTGCGTAAGTAAAATACGTAACTAATATGCCTTACCTGAGAAGCCTAGGAAGTAGGGGAAGGGAATCAAGTAAGCGTATATGAAACTTATTCAGTGAAATGTTTTCTGGCTATATGTTACATAGGCATCGCAGTCAACATCAATGGTATAATTCAACGTGGCCAGATTTATTCAGCTTGAGACTAAATTGACTGCTAAAACTGAGAATTTAGTCAATTCGAGACAAGTTCGGAGGCTGACGCCCGAGAGGTTAATGTTCCATCCGACGGGATGCCTGTTGGATCCTCGCCCACGTGGAATAACAGGAACGGAGCTGATAATGCCTGTAGCAAGCTGGATTTGAACCCAGGTCGCGCCTCCAGAGCATTCGCCGCCGCACCAATCAAATATTCACCCTCGATCACACGTAATCATCGATCGCTGTCTCGTAGTGGGGGTTAAACTTTGGATCTCATTAACCCAATATCGGAAATTGATTTTAATCGGAGCACTAGAAATCAATTGCACCGTTCATCGTACGCGACTGATATATTAATCTATTACGTTTGGTCATGATCATCTGCAATTCAATTTAAGACTATTGATGACGAAATTAATAAACTTGGCTAGGTAGCTTGAATTTGAGTATGCAACTCCGTGGTTTTCTTCTAATATATGGCTATCAATACCATGTTTACATGTGGTACAGTTGTACTTTTACATTTCAGTTTTTCGTTTGTTACTTAACACTTAAAGAGTACGGCTGAAATGAAAATTTCAATTTGCCTTCTTCCGTATTATTTTCGAACTTAGATAAATTTATAATGTATGTCCAACAGCATTCATACGATTTCCTTAACCCATATAATTGACGCGTTCATAACGGAAAAAAGACGCTCGGTATCTCAATTTTATTGAAATCAAACTCTTATTTAAATTTTCGTGCATTTCAAGTGTCGCCATGAGCATTAAGCTTCCTTACATTTTACGCAAAAAATCGTACTTTGTGAATGATTTTGGCCATTCATATTTGCAACTCAGTCAGATAATCAAAAGCATGAGCATTTAGGCTACGCCTAACCGATTTCGTGCCGTACCGAATTTTGCGATGTTCAAAACAAAAAAGCGCATACTTATATTTTTTCGCAAGTTCATTTAATTTTTATACAGTTTTCCGGTATAACTTGTGTTGAAATAAATACAGCAATTACCATAAAATATTTAGCGCCTCAAAGAAGCGCCGAGAATAAAATTGCAACAATTCTTTACATTAATATACAACGGTTCAGTGTGTAAAATGCTTTCTTAACATATACAGGGTTCGTCCGGAAAATAAGTGTACTGATTTTTTCCCGCCGCTCCAGGCGCGCCCAGCACCGCTCTGACGGGCTGCGATTGGAGGGGGGTATGTTGACAAGCGACGCTGAAAAAGGCAGTCGGCTCTGAGCTGTGGTGTAGTGAGGAGCTCTGTTAACGCGAACCTCCACGCTTCGACCCACGTCACGGAACGTGATGCCGAAGCAGCGTTATTCCATCAAATTTGCGGTAAAGCTTGGGAAATCGTCTACCGAAACTGTCGGTATGATTAACCAGGCTTACGGGGAGTCAGCCATGTCCAGAAACATGATCTTTCGGTGGCACAAGATGTTCGTGGAGGGCAGAGAAGAGGTCGACGACGAGTCTTCGAGAGGTTCCCGATGATGCCTTCGCGGGAGCGTTCCAGGAATGGGAACGCCGCTGGAACAAGTGTATCGACTCACAAGGGTCCTATTTTGAGGAATATTAGCTTAAGATATGTAAAAGTGTAATAAATTTTTTTTCCTGAGCTCAGTACACTTATTTTCCGGACGAACCCTGTAGCTGTTCATATTATCTATTATGCACAATGTACAGTTCAATACATTAGAAACGGTTCTTCCATTACTCCTCGATTATAGATCATAACTGGAGCAACAAAAATCGATTGCCATGACACGATTATACGGGAACTTCACAGTTTACTCGATTGCCTCCATCCCAACCCGTTTCTTACTTTTCAGTTAAACCAAATCAAGTCTGTAATATCGTCCAGTAAAGAGGGTGGCAATCATGGATCTTTACCATGACGCGTGAACATAATCGTTGCCAACGTGATGATTGGCAAGAACGCCATCATTGTTCTTCGCGAGTCACGCTACGACCCTCTCCTTGCCTTTTATGCGATTCCTGGCGTTTAGAGAATCACTGCGAGTCACAGGAGCTTGGAGACGTGAAACGTGATCTCAAAGGATCAAGATACCTAAGCAGTTCCTGTTCTTTCTGTGCTCGTGTTTTGCTAGAAAGGTCGTTTATAACTGAAACTTAATCAACTCCGGATGTAACGCTTGTCTGTAGCTGTATCCTGTTCCAGAATGAGGCGTTCCTTAAGGATTCGTTACATGAAACCATTTTCGTTTACCCGTGGGTTAAACGACAAATTCTAAAGGACTGTATATCGCTGGTAGGCTTCCTCGGGTAACGAAACGAAAACCCTTCGTGATCCAATGGCAAAGAGGAGATGAAACCGCCACGAGCCTCACCGCCCTGGAATGCCCTCCAAATAAATCTCGCGCACCTTCCCACTCGCACGGGCCGCCCACGCGACTCGCCGAGGAGAGCGCCCCGCCGCCATTCTCCCCCCCCCTCCTGTACAACACCTTGCCAGGGATCCGGTTCCCATGGTTACCACTCCGCCCTGCCCCAACCTTTTCTCCTCCTCGCGTAAATATGTCGAAATGAGATCGACTATCATGCCAGGTCCCCATTCATCCACCTTGATGGCGGATTCGCGTGAATTTTTCGAAGCGAGCCCAACCACACCTTATAACACACGCATTCCCGCGGTGGATCACTGCTCTGCCGTCAAATATCCCATTTATTCCAGCAAAGCTATCCTCCATCATTATTGGAGTATTCAACTCGACAGTTGGTTTTGATAGGGTAGAACTCACCCCGAACTTAAAGGATGTGAAATTCACACATTCAAGGTAAGGTAATTAGTTCTTCCCCGCACCTCCTTTTGGTTTCCAGTGAAGTTCTAGCAAAGCTTGGATTTGAGAATTGATTTGCCAAAGGTATTGTGAACTTGTCGGAAGCCGAACGGTCAACCAACTTGCAAAGAGCCAGACCTAAATATATCAATCAGTGGGTATTCACAAGTTTTAGCCATCTGAGTCGCGAATGGTGGAATTTAAGTTAGCTCTTGCCTTTGTTGAGTGTTAGGGGTGGTCAAAGTAAAGAATGATTATACCTACTGTGTTATACTATTCGTGTATTATGCCATACCGTGTACAATATCGTACTATACAATTTAATAATCATTTTTCTGACAAATACATTGAAAAATTGTTTCTCTTTCCGACGCCTGTGCTCTTACCCATCGGGGTGGCTCTCCTAGATAGATGAGTGATCGGGATTATAATCCCAATTCAAATCGAAATTTTACCGGAAGTCTGAAGACAGTCTGTCCTGATGCATTTCATTATTTCTCGAACACAGTCTGCGATTATAAATGTAAATTCTGCAGCGGCGCCAGTATCGCAACAGACCTCGATGAAAATCCTCGCACGGCATCTAAGAAACAAAAAGACACTTTATAGCCTCTCAATACTTCAATTTGAGACCTTCATCATTGGCCATCGCCATAGGTTTTTGCATGGTGGACCAAATAGAAGTTTTTACCGCAGGGCATAAACTGGTAGAATGACGACAAAAAATCTTTTGAAGAGGTGACCAGTAGTTCTTCAATGAGAATTAAAAAAGGAGTAACCGTTTATAATTACACTCGTCCGGCCCCGCATCTCAACCTATTGTCTCTAATTGAGTATTACACTCATTCCAAACTCAGGTATCTTAAAGATGAGCATTTTGTGAAAGTAAGCGTCCCACACTCCAACTGCAAGATTACCGCAAGGGGGAGGCTTTCAGCGAGAGAAAAAAGCGATCCCACTTCCCCTAAATATTCGGAGCAACAGTTCCAACGATCAATAATCTGCCAGGACATTTCACCTAATATTTCCCCTGCCCTAGCACCGTTTCCAAACTCCATTCGCAATGTTTTCGCCGCAAACAAAGATTATTAACACGGCTACAAGCATTTTTTTGTCCAAATTTTGTGAACTTACAGTTTCCAAGAAAATATATAATACATTTTCCTGCTTTCCTACATCATATTACATTTCCCTTACGCCTTAGTTCCCGTAGAAATGCAAATCACGTTGAAAATCCCAGAAAAGGATTGACGGATCTTGTACGTGGGCACCATGTACGTATATATTGATTTGAATTAAAAATGGAAAATCAATTTATTTTATAGTATTGGCTATTATAAGATATGGGAAGCCTCCCTATACGATATTTATTACTTTTGTTTCCATTACACAGTGCTAGTTAATTGTAATATTTGTCTTTAACCGGAAAATCGAGTCTAAACTGCTAAAATCATCGAGTTCCGGGATTATATTTGCTCAGCATATATCTCTAAGTGATTAAGGCCTTTGAACAAGGGTTGTTGGAGTAAAATGTTTTGATCTAGTAAGTCTTCCAAGGTGTTTTTTTCCCGTGTAGTTTTCTAATTATGCATAATTTATAATTACTCTTCAGCATTTTTTCCCATTGAATGTTTTAACAAATTCATTGCCCCGTTCTTGAACCATTCCCTCTCTTCCCACTCAACCTCCTTTGATTCCTTAAAGTTTAAGCATTTGCCTGCATTTTGTGTATCTTAACTGTCCAATGAAACCCCCGTGGTTTTCACTTTTCATTGGCAAACGATTGGCTTTCGGTCATGACATTGTTTCCCAACGCGATTCAGAACACGGGAGAAACATCTCAAAAAATAGTAAGTGGCACAGAGATCGTCTTCCATTGGCCGGCGGTTCTTTGGTCGTTAACATTCCAGATGGACTCGTCTGGCTGGCAAACGGAAGCGCGCTTCATTCCCACTACACTTTATTGTGCACAGCCGCACAAACAAAGGATCAAAGACATGTTTTGCCCGATCTGTTCCCGTTGAAGGTTTTATCATGGCACGATAGTTATGCATGCAGATAAACACGTTCGGACCCAGGAACTCTCGATGAAGTTTGACGAGTTGATTGTGAGCTTTCTTTTGTCGACATTCTGGAGTGGTGTATTACTCGCGAAGAGTGCCTTTTCTCGTCGGAAGCCGCGAGAGTCGCGTTCCACGTGGAGGGCATTCAGGAAGGACCTTTCTTCTCTCCGTGGGAGGCTTCGTCAAATCCTCCTTTCCGAGACACTTTTTGACTTTTAAGTGGCAACGCGAATGAAAAGATAAAATTTCCCTCTCGATGCGATGCAGAAATATGGGGTACATTCTAATAGACTCTTCTTTAAAAAGTGATGAGTTGGCGCATTTTTAATTTATACATACAAAATCATAAACACAGTAATCAACTCTCTAAGGTCGGTTTGGTGGGTGATAGTAATGGACCCAGTGAGCTTTAGGCAGATGATTACATTCTGCCTAAAGAACAACAATAACCTGCTTGGAAAATTTGCAATAAGAAAATCAGCAAATAATGAACCACAGCAAGCGAACTAACTGGGAAATATTTTGTGTAAAATGTAGCAATGTATTCTCCCATTCGTCTTTTGAGTGATTTTTTTTTCTTGAATTGTTTATCATTAGTTTAACTCCCAACATATATAAGCACCTGTAGATGTTAAAATTTTAGAATAACTTTCCTCATGTCTGATTATTTTTGTCTTTTTGTCTGTTTTGTTATGTCTGTTGTTTCCTTATGTCTCATTATTGTTTGTAAAAAGGGGAACTAAGATTCAAAGGAGTCCCCAACTAATTGTGAAGTAAAATAAAAGTGGACCCAGTAAACCATTGGTCAAATGGGTCCAAAAATTAAAAATTAAAGTACTAAGCCCTCTACGACGTGTGAAATTCACTTATCAGGGTAGAGGGGACAGTTCCTTTCCCTGGTTATGGTTTCCCAGGAAGATCTGGTGCCCGATATATCACACAGCTTTGGTGGAGCCGAGGGTTCTCTACTTGCGTGTATGTGTGTGTGTGTGTGTGTGTGTTTGTAAATATATATACACACGACCACAAAAATGCAACCCATTTTCCTGGCGTGTTATATAACCTATGTAAGATTAAGTATCTAAGTTTGGAATGATAGAATGAAATATTTATTCCTAAGTTTAGTCACGAGAGAAGTTTACGTCGGATGAAATAATTTCGAATGAGTTTATAGTGCATTACTTGCGCGGGAATCAAATATCAGCGACCTTGAAAACGCTTTGGAATATTGGGAGATACAGGCGTAAGTCTTTCGTCGAGTGTTATGCCGATGATTTCATCTGGGAAATTGAATCACATCAGGAAGGTCAAGGGGAGTAATTAATTAATTTTCGGTGTCGTCAATTTTTCTCGCCACTGGAAATGCCTTGGATGTGAAAGTGACGCCTATTGTGGCGGCCCCATTATAAAATTGAGATCAATAATTGGGAGCGTAGCTGGGAATTTCCGCTTAACGTTTTAAGGTCCGAAGCATTCGAATTGGTTCACCGCCGGAGCGCAACTGGAACCGGAATGGTGTGGGAACCGGAGTGAGAAGTGTTTCGGTCCGGCGCCCTCTTGCGGAGGAAGAGGGAGGCGTAACCACCCACCCCCTCCTCGCAACCGCCTCATCCCTCTCTCTCCCTCTTCTGCGCCCTCCGGTTGACGAATAGACCCTCGAGGCGCGTGGGCTTAATTCTGTACCTATCCGTGGCAACTAGTAACGATCTGCTCTATTCGCCGAGTTTTCGGGTGGCCGACCTTTCGAGGGACTCTAGCCCTTCAGAATTCAGTTGGACGGGCGCTCTTCCGCCGTTGGGAACGACGCGCGGCGTCCCTCTACTATCATTGCTGCTTCTGGCGTATGCTTGCGTTCTATTAATGCATTTTTGAATTTAAATAAATGAATGCTGCGTTAACGGTTTTTTGAAAATCTTCGGGAAAAATCCCTGTCCAACTGATGAGAATTGGGGATCGAGATGGTGCGGTGGCTATCATACTGGGTACTTCCCACTCAGAGGGCCCGGGTTCAAATCCCGGCGGCGTCGAGTATTTTTCAGTGGTATCTCGATCCCTATTTGAGGTGCTTTATGGAGGGCACTTTGAGTGAGTACGCCGTCCGTCGGATGGGGCGTTAAGCTGTTTGACCCCTAGGCGCCTTTCGTAAAGAGTTGGCTAATGCCGACGCCGGGTTTCTCTCCACCCTTCATCCTTTCCTATCCATCCATAATGGCGCAAATGACCTCAGCTGTCGGTCGCCTCCCCCAAAATACTACCACTACTGATAAGAATTGCGAGAAAGAAATGATGTGGTCATGATGCCCTTTAGGGTTGGGGAAGCAGTGTGGACGCTGTATAAATTTTAAGTTTAAAGATTTATCTTGGTGAAGGCCGTTGGAGTCCAAATATTTAAATTGTTTCCTTTATCATTGGATCAAAATTGTATAATTTATCCGCTCGTCAAAAGTGAGAAAAATATTCCTCTGTATGTCTTGATTTCTAATGTTTAAGTCTTCAGCAGTCTCCACAAAATTAATTTATTGTCTTTCTTTGACTGAATTGCAAAACATTTACAAAATTATTTGTCCAACAAAAAATCTTCCCATGATAGTCTTTTAATGTAGCTCTTCTTGGCATGCTCCATTGTCTTTATAGAAATAACAAGTTATGGCAAATTGGAATTATTTCTTATGCGAACTCATTTGTACGGTCATCTGCGATGTATTTCGGTGCATTCGCAAAACATGTACCCCCCTGAGCTTATGTGGGACTGGAGTCTCTATTTGTGTTAGAGAATGGATTTTCAAGCGAGATACTGCAGAGCTTGTTTAGAGGGTTAAAAAGTATTACAAACAAGGGTTAATGATATTTCAGTCCTAAAACAGTGGACGGGACTTCTCCCAGTCGAATGCTAATTATGTGTCTTACATCCCCAGAGAACTTGATTCTCCCTCTAAATGGCTTACACATTTATCTTTTAGTCTCTCTCGTGTGTTATTTTTCCTCAGGTGTGTTGCAAAAAGTCTATCGTGTTATGCTGCTAAGTCGTTTAAAACGGGAGCGTTCCCTATTTAATCTTGGAATGAAGAATGACATGTTCTGCTCGTATGAACTCAATTAAGATAATAAGATAACAAGGGTTTCAACTACTTCCTTGTATATATGAATGAAACTAAGGTTTTTAAAGAGTCCTCCATTAGTTTAGGGACTCAGGCAATGGAATTTTTTTTAGGGGCGACAGTGCTGCTCGAGTGGCTGGCTCTACCGCGAACGTTTTAGGTTTTGTACCGCAATTGGCATAGCCTCATTCCACTCGTCGCGAAGAATAGACTGCTTGAAATGAGATCGATAATTAGACGCACTACACGATGCGTGAAATTATACCAGAGTACCTGTATGATTTCATGGTTGGGGTGTACTTCGAACGCTTGCTAATCATTACTGACATTAATCGCAGTTTTATTTAATGCGATACTTCCAGTTAGCGTTCATGCCAATGTGCGTGGTGTGTTCCAAGGTCTTTCTGCAGTTTCCTAAGCTTCAATTTCTCATTTCCTGTTCTTTACATCCGTTGCGGAAAATGGCTGTGAGCCTAAGCGAGTTAGCATATTCATTTTTCCCTAAGTCATACCTTTGCCTCATCCGCATTTCCTGAATCAATGGCGATTTTTTTGAATGTTGCCATTATTCGATAAATATCTTGCATGCATATCTACTGGACTCTTTTATTTTGAAATATTGAAAGTGATTTGTCACTGGAATTATTTCTTCCACGTCGCGATATATCATTTGAATTTGATGCTGATATGCCAGATGCTTTTTACCAAATGTCTGTTTATTATAGGGAAACACTTTTCGCTGCTTGAAATTGTTTTTTTTTTTAAGTACCTCCGGGCGATGAAAAAACACAGCGCCCTCTTGTGAGATCTTTGGTGCTAAAGATGATTGTTGCATTGAATATTTTCTAATAATTCGCATATTTGATGATGTCTCTGCACTGTGCTACGGAGGAGATTTCGGGAGTGTAGGGTTGCGAGGACTCGGGGCCTAAGGTCTCGCGAGAGATCCGGGGCTTCTCGTAGGCACCGGTTCGAGGGAGAATGCTCGCGTGGTGTAAATATAGCCGACTAGCTGCCGTGGGTGGCGCGCGCTAATGCTTGATCGGAAGCACTCCGTTCTTCTTGGAGCCGTCCCCTAAATCCTCGGTATCCGAGTGATTCCTGGAGGCCCCGTGGTCACATCGGCTGTAGTATCTTGGGTCTTGGAAGCGGAAGAGGGCTAGAGCACGCGTGGTAAGGGATGAGCATATTTCATTCGATGGATAAATAAACTGAGCTGCGAGAGATGACTTCTCTTCGAAGGAGGGAAAAGGGGGAAGAAGGGGGACCCCCCCCCCTTTCCCCTTAATGGTAGGCGTATTTCCTGCGTCCCCGCCTCCTAAACTACTTACTATCATCGGAAAAAATGGCGCGCTCGAGGGATCTCCTCCGGCCGGCTCTTTCGGAGAGTGCGTTGGCCGCCTTCTCCTTGTACCTCTGATGCCACCCCCTCTCCCTTCCCTCCGCCCCGAACCTCTCTCCTTTGGCCCCGACGCAGTGCGCGCGCGGCTTTGTGGTTCCCTCCGGGGAACGAGGAAAAACGACGGTTACGCACTCTTCCCCTTTGGGATCGCATTAGTGGGCGGTGGGGATCGGGCGCGGCGTGGAAATAAAAACACGTGCCTCATGACGAAATCATGGGCGTGCGTCGTCGGATGGGTATTATAACAGTCCCGAGTGATCGCCCTTTGAATATCAACGGAGAATTTATTTAATCTCTGGAAGCCAGCGAGAGTTCCTCAACTTTTACGGAGCCGTGGGTGTTTAACTTCAATTTTTTTTATTCGTCTTGAAACGAAGCAGGCATGGAAAATCAAACGGAAGATAAAAATTAATAATCGGGACAGTGATGGTGAAAAATAGTCGATTTCAATATTTATAAAAAAAACCACTCCAATAATTTCATATAATATCATTAATTTTTATTCAACATTCGTTCTTAATTCATTTGAGTTCATTTATTTTCTTGTTTGAGTTGTTATAAACGCAATCACTTCCTTATTTTGCCATCAGTGTTATGTGCAACCATCGGGCACTGAACTGCATATTGATGCATATTAAGTGCATGTTTATGGGATAGTATTTTAATTGTCTTGGTGACTTCATTAATTAAAATCAATTCATTAAAACAGGTATAATAATATGTAACAACTGGAGCAATTTTAGCACACTGGACCAACAAAAATTAGCCAATATGTTTGTTTCCCGTGTCCTTGGGTCATTTTTCTCAAATTCTCTAGGAATTGTGGTGCTTCCGTTTTTATGGTTTAGTAATTGTAATTTTCAATCGCTTTGTCTAAAAATAGGGGCTTAGGATAATGGAAGCTATAAAAATATTTGTTGGTATTGAATTATACTCATTATATGTGTAGAGTTTTCAATAAGCGTAGACAAAACACCACTGGAAGAGCCACTCAAAACACGCGCTCAAAAAGAGATTGATTACACGTATTTATGGGTAACTATGCGATATTTCTTTTCTCTTTCATTTTTGAGTGAATACTTTGAAATAGCACTGCAATAGTTTCTCATACTTTGCGTGTAGGTAATCCATGTGTGTTAGCAAAAGAAGGGGCACCAAAAAAATTCTTAGATCGCCAAAAATCACCTGTTCCTATATCGATCATTTATTTTTCCGAGAAAGCGAATATATAGGGATGGATAAACCGGAAGAATTGCATATGCTCAACCGATATCTATGCAATTTCCTATAATTGCCTCTTTACAGGTACCTATGGTAATTTTTTATTTTGAAGCGCAATGACCAACTTGATCTTGCAGTGCAAATCTATCTGTAATTTCAGCAGTATATTTTGGGAATTTTGGCTTGGGATAACCTTAATATCTGCCTACAATGACATATTATGGTTAATCATGGTATTATCATGCTTGGGGGGTCTGAATGTGAGAGTTATGACCCTGCTTGGATTTTCAAAATTGAAATTAACTAAAAAAATCTATCTTTAGCGATTCCCTTTTTTCTCTAAAATCAATTATCCGTGTTCGAAATCCTCCATGGCGAATGGAACGAAATTCCATTATTGATTTAAGCTTGTAATTTCTTCTTTATTCAAGGTGGATTTTGTTGAAATATTGCGTTATGAAAATTACAGCATTTTCAAATTGATAAAACTTTAAAGGCACCAATTAATGTGGAACAAATCAGCCAATCCGACGAATTAAAGACTCATTAGATTGTATTGATAATAAGTATTTATCCAGAATAGACCACAAGAAACTGAAATATGCAGCAGGAAAAAATTTCATTTTTTGCGATGTACGTAGGTAACTATTTTAGGAAAGAAATCGTCAAAAAAAGCATGTATGATGACTCCGCTTGGGTAGCACAATGAACTTGGTTGACTGACCAATGTAATGCAATGCTGCGTAAACAGCAGACAATGAGAGCAATGTGATTCTGGACGCCATATCGGAAGGATTAGTAATTTATCGCAAAAGCGCGCCACGATACTGATGAGGGAAATACTATATTGGATAGTATTGTTAGATTCCTGCCTTTCCTCTCTCCGTTAAATATGCCTGTTTTCCCATAAATATACGAGCATTTCCTGCCATTCCTCGTACATCCAACATTCTACCTTATATCACAAGGAATTCTTCAAGAGTCCATTGCCACTCACTCAATAAGCTGTTCAGCTATTTTTCATGCTCCTTTTTTATTTCTTCCGGCATTCTTGACTCCTCCCCCGCCATGCCTGGAACTTTTTCGTTTGTTTTTATTTCAATCCTTTTCAATTTTTCCATCCTTCTCCGCAGCAGCATCTCGGAAGCCTCCGGTTACGATTATCCTCTTGCCTCAAGTATCAAAAAGTTCTGCACCTTCCAAGACAACGCTCCACGTTTTGGCTAGTTTGCCCTCAAAATTTTGACGAATGTTCCCTCTCATTAACACTTTCCTCTCTTTAAAATCTTCCTTACCCATAGCAGTTCTAATTTTAATATTCTTAGTATCTCTTCCCTCTTCTTCTGAAACAATTCCTGGAGATATGATCTGTTCAACTTTCTCTGTCCGGTGCTCCCTAGTCTTACTGTTTGTATTAGCCTTCCTATATCTTCGGAATCTCATTAACTTCGTTGTATTTTTGTTGATTCTCAACTTAAATCTATCTCACTGATTCCGTATTACACTCGGTAAGAATTGAAATCCCTTGACTGCCTGACTAACCAAAGCTTGGTCTTCCGCAAATCTTACTGATAAAATGAGTTCCCCGCCAACTTTCATTCCTTCCTCCGGCTCTTCTCCCATGATCTCTGACCGTTTCCTCTGCGTGCACGATGAAGAGCTGGAGTGATCATGAACAGCCCTTGCCTCCCAGCCTAACACTGACCATCCAGACTCCCTGGTCACCCTAACACTGATCATTCGCTACTCCCACCTGCGCAGCCTGAGGCAAGTGCAAGTTGCAGAGAAATCGCCTATCCCTCCAGTCTACTACTGTCTTCTGCAGTACTCGCATTTACTCTGTCGAACGCCTTCTCGAAATCCACGAAACAAGTACCTCCACGGTGAATTCTATATTCCTTTTTGTAATGTTACCTATCGATTGCACCAGCATCGCGCGTACCCATACCTTTCGAAACCCTGACTGATTTTCCACTAAGTGATCATTTTTCTTTTTCTCCATAATTTTATGGGCGATTATGAGTATTGTCGTGCGAAATCCAGCTTAAGGTCCTATACAAGTAGATCTCGCCCACTGCTGACTTCCCATTTTCAAGAAGGGAATCGATACCGATCTAAGCAAGTTTTCCGACCAACATCCTTCATCACATACATATACTACGAATGACGCCGTGAAAACTTTTCTTTTAATGTTTTTCCAAACCGTTGAATAATTCTCTAGGGGTTAAATATTTATTTATATTTTGATAATGAATAATAATGATATATTTTATAAGCGAATGAAAGTCATTGCCAAGGATTAACATTAAACCTACTAAATGTTTTGAACTATAAAATGAAAGCTCAAAACGAATAACTAAATGGCTATTTCAGGTGTTTAGGTCGAGTCATTTTGAGCTATTTGTTTGGGGTACTTTTGTTCTGTAAAATACACCCGTTCACTCTTGAACCTTTCACCATGACGCCGATATTTGCTCTTGAAGCACGGAAATCTTCGTATTTTCAGGATGTTTATAGATTTGGGAACCATAATGATGTTTCTGAAGTTTCTATCATCCTCGAGAGACTTGAATGTGAGTTTATTTTGAAAAATAATTGTGATAGATAAAACCCTAGCAAGAACATTTTTGTGCGAATAATTTTAAAGTTTATTTGTTTTCACCGTGTATTATTGTTCGTGTAGTTATCCGTGTAATCATGATAACCCGTATTGTTTCATAGTGATTAGTTTTATGCTATTTCGCAAGTACTTGTTTGGGGGCTTCAAAGAGGTAAAAGTAAAAAAAAAGTCGAAGTCCCGAAGTCGCCACGCATCGAATCGCTGTGGGGTGGATCCGTTTGAGTGCAGTCGTGCGGCGTTGCCGTGAGCCGCCACGGGCGTCGGGAGTGCGGTAATATCTCGCGGGTCGCATGCATCCAGCCTCTCATTTTCTCCCTCGGAGCCGAGAGATACGGGCGAGGGCGAGAAGTGCGTCTATTTTCGCTTCATTGGCATTCAAGTGCCGCCACCGCCGCTGCCACCTCTCCTTCGGGCGGCCCATAAAAATGCCTCCCAACCCCCCGCCTCACTCCCTCCCTCTTTCCCTCCCTCCCTCTTTACCTCCCAACCCTCCACCGCCACTCCCTCCCTCGACGATTGACGGCCGACCGTGTCAAGCCCGACGGCGATTTCGGGCATGCGAGCGATCAGAGCCGCCGCCATTGTCGCGGTCCCGCGTCCGAGGCCTTGCTTGCATAATGCCTCAAGTGCCCTCCTTCCCTCGGTCAACTCGCTGTTTGCCCGGTGATTCGTCAGCTCGCTCTGCGCGTTAGAAAGGTTCACCGCGTCCGAGTGAGCGTCAGCATCCGCTTTCTGTCTGTTCCGAGACGAGGGGCGTACCTTTTTCGGGGATGCTTTGGCCATATGATTCGGGGGTCGAGACCTTCCCCCCTCCCAAAGGATCGAGGAGTCGAGGGCGTCCACGCGTGCTCACGGGAGGGGATTCGACTGGAAATTGAGCGGTTTGAGGGGTGCATTTAGGAGGAGGAATGTGGCTGGATTATGAAATGAAAGACGGGGAAACATTACGAACATTTGGGAGAAATCCTCTTAATGTGCTCGAAAGATGTGATGGGCAGTCGTACTTCGGCCTCTTAGAAATAATCCTTGTTTGACTAGGACGATTCCAGAACTAAGGCTCGTTGCGCCAAAGTAGGGAATATAAAATTCTGTGCAGAAGTGTTATGGTCATTTTTCCCCAGTGATATATATATATATATATATATATATATATATATATATATATATATATATATATATGGGTGATCCTTTAAATATTGCCCTAATTGATATTTAAATGATAAATTAACAGTTCCAATTCCATCGCAACTTCAGTGCAATGTAACTTAATTGTTCGTTAAATAGGTTCTTTCCCATTCTTCTTCAATGTCGATAAATATATAACTTTTCCTTGTGTCATCCGTTTTTACGACTCCTGCATGACTCGTAATGCGAGTTTGGTGGATGGCAAACGAACCTTCATTCGTGGCATAAAAATCCATCAAAAATCTTTTCATTCTACACTCATGCAAATACATTTACTATCATCTGACAAGCAAAGGCACCTTAGGATGCAGTAAGAAAGTTATCCAATAACGTGCAAGCTAGAATTTGATAAGTTAGAAGGAGAAATTCCACTGCCACATGGGCATACAACATTAAACTGTCTCCTCCCTGAGGACACAGGTAGGGAATGTGACCAAACGCTGCAGGTGGCAGGAGGGCCCCCCCCCCCCACAGAGAGAGATACGAGGGATGGAAGGGGAAACTTAAAAACAGAAAAGGCAGAGCAAACAATACTGTAAAGAGCACTACATTATTTAAATGCATTCTAATGTGGTCATGCGGAAAGAAAGGGTTTTGACAACAAAAAATACGAGGTTAGTGAAAGTGCATTCAATTGAGTAGAACAGACGAGTGACGAAAGAGCACTCATTTGGTGAGATGGGCGCATTGCTCTCGAGTCTCCACCTTGTACGATGTGTTCATGCAACAACAGTTACGGCTGCCATTCCCACTGGCGTGTCCTGGAGTGAAAGTGACGATTACGGGGACGTTCCCTCGGCCGTGAACTTGGAACACGCAGTAGGCGGTGGGCAGTGGAGGAGAAACCGTGGGCCCCTTCGCCTCGGAATCTCACGCGGCGTCCTCTCTTCCTCATCATTTTTTCACAGTTCGCAGATAGAGGGATTGAGTGCGTAGGATGTTATCGAAAGGTCAGTTATTGCCCAGTAAACGTTTGTAAGTGGGAAATGAGAACAGTTCACGCGGGCATGTCAACCTATGGGATGTAGCTAAATAAAATACGACGAGTGTGAAATAAACGTTAAATAGAAATGTTATCCTTAATGCATCGTTCTGCTTCCCATTGTGGATGTAGATGGCTGTTGGAATTCTCCTCAAAATCATTCTAGGGTTCATAAATCACATATTTTGTTAGTACAAGCTTCTCAATGTCGACTAACGCTAAGCATGCGTATCTGCTTTTGGCTTTGTTGTTGACTTTATCGGTCGGGCAGGTAAATGTATCTCGCCTCTGCGCACGCATTCTTGATATCAATATGCGCGGAAACTCACGCTCGTGGGTTCATTGAATCCCGTTTATTTGCGATCAATTCTGAGGTGGCATTCCGGTTGCATCCTGAAGTCCCTCCGACCCATCCAGATTCCACGGTTTAAGACTCTTATTTTCCCAGTGATTTCACTTCTTTTCGGGGGTTTCCAAATGCAACAGTTGCGGGAATCCGTACGGTGTTGGTCCTGGGCCCGTTTTATATTTGTAGTTGGTTCATTCGACATTTGAGTGAGTGGATGCATCCTGAATTCCCTCCGACTTTTCCCGCAGGATTATGTTGTTGCTAAACTTGGCCCTCTGCTAAGTTCCCAACTAATATGAATGGTTGAGGAATGTATGTTTGGGGACAAGAAAGCTCGATACTGGTTTTATTGGTTATTATCAAGAATTGACGATCATGTGACTAAATGGAGCACTCTGATTGGTTAGTTTTTTCATTCGCAAAGATTCAGCTTTTCACTTCGGCTCTGCCCTCTCCTCGCTCCCGCTTGATCGTATTATTTTCTTCTCAGACTTAGCCCCTGTATTTCTATGTGCCACAACACCAGCGTTTACGGTCTAATTTCCCGCAGTGTTCAGTCCACTGATAACCAGCGGCCTTGCGAATAACCCAAGTCCAGACGAAAAATCCGAGTTCATATCTTTTTTTGAATTAAGTGACTTTGAACGGCAAACGCGATGCAGAACCAACGCTACTGAATCGTAACTACCTGAGAAATGGTACGGCCCTCCTCATTTCTTGGCTAGGAATTAATCTGGAATATAATATTCTTTTATCTCGATTGGTAAGTAATAAGGGTTTTGGGAAATTTGATGACGTCTTTTACTTGCGATATTTAAAAGCTTTAAACACTTGCCAAATATGCCCTTTCGCAATATTAACGTAGCATACGAAAACCGCAAAGTACCATCTGCTTCTTAGCTTCGTCCAAATTCTCATTTTCTTCGTCTTATTCCGATACAGCTTCTGCGTCACTAGGTTATATGAAGCGTTTGAGTAGATCATCTGCTGGTAAGTGACGTGTAATATGACCTGACAAACTTTCCCTGAACATCATCGACCAGTCAATGGAACCTTATTTCTTCTCTAGCTCCGCCGCATTCACGACACTCGCTAGTCATAAGGTGATCTCCGAGCTTTCTCAGCAGGTGTAGCGATGTGAAGAATTTGAATTAATTATTTGATGCTGTAGGTGGGTGAATTTGCTTTGACTATGTAATCTGGTGAGGTTTTAACCAAGACATCTTCCCGGATAGCATCAGTATGCTAGAGTCATTTGAAGACATTTCAACCATTGCTACCATCCAGTCTCCCTCTAATTACATTCGCTGCGGCAATTTTATTCGAGAACTTGCAGCAGTTTTCTGGGGAATATGCTCCGGAGATATCTCTAAGAAGTTTTATATAAACTTCGTCGTCTCCGTTGAAATCCATCGCCTCCGTTCAGTCTTCTCAAGACGGAGTCGGAGACCCAGGGGGTTAAAATGGCTTTCTTTTTATCTATCTAACAAATTTTTCCATACATTAACCCTTATCTCTGCGCTGAAGTATCCATTCTGTTTCCAATTTTGTGCTCTATGTTAATCGACTCTTAGACTGTACCTCACCACAAAAAGAGGTTTTGGTGAGTTCAGTGTTCAACTGTTCGAATTCTTAGTGGGAATCGAGTCCCTGTTGGCAATAGTTTTCCGCCACGACAGCCAAGGGGAGCACGGCAGTTCTCCCCCTCCCCCACACCCCGTACTAACGAAATAACCACCGGTTGGGAGTATTTTGGCGTCCATGTCAACGCACTCTCAGGACGAGGCATTTGCAATGAACCACCCCCTCAAGTTTTCCTTGCAAAAGAAAAAAATATAATATTTTTCCTGTAA